>NC_051407.1:30467022-30468578 GCF_015228065.2 Penaeus monodon
TACGTCCATCCACCTCCCTCTTATCGCTTTGTCTATTATCATCCAGGCGATTATCTTAAAAGAGTTTGCAAGTCTCGCTCTCCACCCTGTTCCACTTTTGCTTCCATATCTTTCTGCTGTTGCATTATCCACTTCATTTAGCTAGTATCTTACACATCACTATTTCCTTCCCATTGAAGTCTGTCTTTCCTTCTCCTGTTAATTCCACTCCTTTCCACTTTATCCACTCAACCCCATTCCTGTATCTATCTTTCTCCATTCTCGGCCCCTTATTCTTGTTCATCCACGACCCCTTTTCCTCTCATCCACTTTCCTGCAAGCGCCTCTATGTGGAAAAAATAAAGATATTCCTCCACATTCCATCCACTGAACCACCTAACTTATCAATCCCCCCACCCTACCTCCCTCCCTAGCCTCATCTCCACCTCCCACACACACCACTATCTTCCCCAACCTCATCCACACCTTTTCCCAACCTCATCTCCACCTCCCACACACACCACTATCTTCCCCAACCTCACCTCCCACCCACGCCTCACCACCCTCTTCAACCGCATCCCCACCAACCCACCAATCCGACCCCCAACCCCACCCCTCCTTCCCTCCCCAGCCCCCAAGCTACCCCAGCCCCTATGCGACTTCCCCCGCCTTAACCGGCCCACTAAAACTAACCTTCTGGGCGTCTCCCCGACAGCCGTGTCCAAAAACGAGGACGACGAGGATCTTTCCGTGTCGGGCCTCAAGCTGAACGGCTTCTCGGACGAGTACCTGGACAGAATAGAGCCCAACGGCAACATCCCCGACAAGGACTGCGGTGAGTACCCTCGGCGAGCGATACTTTTTCGGAGGTCGATTGGCTTTTTTTTATTGATTTTTTTCTTCTTCTTTTTCTTATGGGTAGTTGTGTAATTGGCTTTTTGTGTTTTATCTATCGTTTTTTTTTTTCGTGGGTAGATGTATATTTGGCTTTCTTTTTCTCTTTTGGTTTTTTGGGTAGATAGACGTGTATTTCTTCACTTGTGTGTGTGTGTGCGTTGGAGAGATTTCATTGTCTGGCGAGCCTTAGTTCCTGGGCCGATATTTTTTTTCTCTCTCTCTTACGTTTTTTCCTAACGAGTGTCATTTTTGTCACTCATTTATTCACTATTTTCGTCTTTAATCGTCATGTTGAAACTGAAATATTATGCTGTATTTTCCGTTTCTTGATGATGTTATTCATCTTGACCTTTTTTCTTCCTAGATGTAGAAAGAATGTATTTTTTGTACCATTAACTCACTTATTTATCAGTGAACCAATTTTTAATTACTGTAGCTTCTAATCACCCAAAGTGTCATTTACCGAGTTACTTGTGATCCGAAGCAAACATCACATAAATTGCACCACTAGGTCACCAGTCTGTTGCAGCACATATGCAACGGCGCACTGTGTTTGAGACCTGTTGCTCTGCCTTGATTTATCTTTCCCTTCTGTCTTGGTCCAGGAACTAGTACACTTTGGAGTTGCTTGTATATGATTTTCCTTCCGTAATGCTAAGAACTTTAACTTTATGACCGAT
>NC_051407.1:30468837-30468977 GCF_015228065.2 Penaeus monodon
CGAAAGGGGTTTGTTTGTTTCTGATTTCATTCGTTGGGCATTTGCAATTTGATTTTGTTTACTATTTCAAGTGATGATCACGATGTTTCATTTAGTAGTTGATATTGTGTGTTTTACAATACGAGTTCGTTTCGTTATGA
>NC_051407.1:30469030-30469737 GCF_015228065.2 Penaeus monodon
GCTTATCTACATGAATGTGTATATTTTGTGTATATGTTAGGACTCAAGTTTGATCATTTTGTAAGTAATTTTTGCTGACTTGACTTTTCAAAGTAAGAGCTCCCGTTGGTGCACTTATTGATTATACTTTCACTGTTGTTACTCATAGTTACCTTGTGTCAGTGACGTGGAATGTGTAATAATGTTTACTGTACTCCATTTCTAGGGGGCTTTGAGCGTAAGTATCCCGTGGGTGTTGATAGTTGTTATATGATCGATTTTCCTATTTTGATTACATATAAGAACTTGCTTATAGCCTTGCCATTTTTTAAGGTTGTTCCATGATGAAGATTTCTTTTTTTTTATGCATAGATTTTGATTTTATATTTTCTTCGAGTTTTTTTTTCGCTGCTGCTGTGACATATTTGCATATGTTCGTGGGACATTGTGCATTTTCCCCAAGCGAATGTCAACTCTTCTCTTGTCTTTGTTTTGTTCTGTCCGCTCAGACCAGTTATTGTTATGATTACCTACAATTATGTTGTAATTTGCTGTTCTCTCTCTTCTGTATGCTGATTTCGAGTATTTATTTGATACAAGGAAAGTCGAAATAAAAAAAAAAACGAATAGGAAAAATACAAAGCTTGCAGTCACAACAAAGTCAGGCACCGTCGTAATAAACTTTTCTCTCCCGGATTTTCCCTCTGTTCGCCTCTCTCTGCATCTCG
>NC_051407.1:30470240-30470588 GCF_015228065.2 Penaeus monodon
CCCTCTCCCCGCCTCTCACATCTCCCCTTCCCCTCTCCACTGCCCCTCGCATCTCCTTTCATGTCAGGGCTCCACCAACAAGAATGTTCGAGACGGAAAAGTTGTTAAGTTTGCCAACTTTAGGAGAAGCCGCGGCTAGTGTCCTCTCCTCGCGAGGTATTTGTGTGAGGGCAGGCTCTCCTATTCCCCGCTCTTTTATCGCTTTCTTTACTATCTCCGTTGTAGGTGTTCTTTTCCTCTCTTCGTTTCCCTTATCTCTCCCTTTCTTTCGTCTTTTTGTTGCCGGTTCCTTCTATACTTCTTCAGTTGTTTCTTTTTTATAACTCTTTGACTCTCCCCCCCCCCCTT
>NC_051407.1:30470786-30470880 GCF_015228065.2 Penaeus monodon
TTTCTCTTTCTTTCATCTCGTTCCGAACTTTTTCCTCAACCCCGCAAAATCCTAATTAACTCATCCTTTGAAGCTCTCCCCACTATTTATTCCC
>NC_051407.1:30470930-30471036 GCF_015228065.2 Penaeus monodon
AAACCCAACGGCCAGATTCTAGCCTCGTGCAGTTTTCCCCAATTACGCTCACTTCTACTGCGTCTATTCCAAACTTCTTTTTATTGTCGTAGTTCTTTGAAATGGG
>NC_051407.1:30471453-30472099 GCF_015228065.2 Penaeus monodon
CACATTTTATCAGAGAACAAGCCGATCCCCAATGCTCTTCCCACTTTTCTGTCCTCTCCTTTCTCCCTCCCTTTCTCGGCTCTCTCTCTCTCCCCTTTTCCCTTTTATCTCCCTCCCCTCACTCCCCCTCAAGTCAGTTTAGTAAATAAAGAGTGACAGAGCTTTCAATACGGATCCTCGCGCGCTTCGGCCGGGTAATCTGTCGGGCTAAAGTGACGTAACTTATGCCTCCGTGTGATTCAGGAAGGGGTGGGGGGTCGGTGGGGTAGGGGGGTCAGGATGTGGAATGGCGAGGGGGAGGATGGGAAGAGGAGGAAGGGAAAAGAAGGGGGAGGAAAGGAGAGGGGGATGGAAGAGAGAAGGGAAGAGGGTGGGAGGAGGTAGGGATAGGAAGAGAGGGGGAGGAGGGAAGAAGAGGGAAGGAGGGGAGGAAGGAGGGGTGTGAAGTGGTTGAGGAGGAAGGAGGGAGAGGGATGGGAAATGGAGTAGTGGATAGGAAGAGGAGGGGGAGGAGGGAAGGATGGGAGGGGGATGGCGGAGGGTGGACAGGGGAGGAGGAATGAAAGTTTAGAGGAAGGAGGGAAGAGGGGAAGGAGGGAAGGAGAAACTCGGAGCTCAATTATATTAATACTGTCAGACGACCGTT
>NC_051407.1:30472180-30472392 GCF_015228065.2 Penaeus monodon
CTTAAGGAGCGAGTTTTATAGAGCATAAAATATTGAGTAGACCTGCGGCCGATGTTGCAAAATGGACTTTCACTGCTGCAACGATTTTTAGTGGATACAGGAGCCGCTTTTATTATTTTGCATTTTCCGTCTCTTTTTCCCTTGCACCTGTTCCCTCTTGTATTTTCATTTTATCACTGTTCTGCCTCTGTCTCTCTAGCTCTGTTTCTGAT
>NC_051407.1:30472944-30473517 GCF_015228065.2 Penaeus monodon
ATAATCCGTTATAACCCAAAGGAGAGTAAACCAGTCACACTAACTTGCAACTAGTACTAAAAATATAGTCGGAGTTGAGACGCAGACAGCATGTTAAACTGCAAACTTTACCCTGTCCAGCATTAAGATAAGTTTGAAAGTCTGTTTAACACTGTCGATCGAGCGCAGTTTCTCTGATGGAAATTAATGTCGAATTGGAGATCGTGTCGAGTTTGAAACAATATGGTGCCGCGGCACTGAGGGACAACTGTTATTCGGTTACGGTACGAAGCAGTGTAGTAAATCCGGTGCTTAGAGAAGGATGTTTTTTTTCTTTCTGTTATGATTGGCGGTGCGTAGTTAAGGTAGCAGGTACACGAGCATACTGAGAGAGGGGAGAGGGAGAGGAGAGGAAATAGGGAAGATAAGGGAGAGGGAAAACGGAGAGAGAAAGAAAGGAGGAGGGAGGAGAAGAAGAGAGAGAAGAGAGATAGGGAGAGAGTGAGGGAGAAAGAAGAAGATAAAGGTGAAGAAAATGAAGAGGAAATGAGAAAGCAAAAACATAAGAGAAAAAAAGAGGCAATGAGAAACCGA
>NC_051407.1:30473637-30474306 GCF_015228065.2 Penaeus monodon
GCGACCCTGTCTGTACCGGTATGCGAGAGCCCAGCGACGTTCGCCGTAAATGTTAATAAGTGTGTAACTGATATTAATGACCCGAGGCGCCTGATGCATTATGCAGTGCGGTTTCTTTGTCCGAGAATAGTATTTGCCATATTTGCAAAGTATCAAGTTCTGGACGATGAAAATATATGAGGCGAATTTGCACACAATTTATGGGCCTGCCTCTTACGTGGCCTCCTCCCGCCTTGCGTTTATTTGCTTATACATTCATTTATTTATTCATTTATATTCCATCATCATTTCCTCTGTTTATCTCTTTTTTTAATCATATCCTTCATTTCTCTTTCTATTCATTTCTTTTGTTCATTTTTTTCTTTTACCATTTTTTCTTCTTCTTTTTCGTTTTCATATAATCACATTTTCAAAATTCTTAATCCATTATTAACTTTTTTTCACCATCATTCATTACACTCATTTTCAGTCATTCTTTCGATAAGCTAATCTTCTGTCCTCTGTCGTTGTTTTTACTTTTTCCATCCTTATCCGTGACCTCTTTACCTCCATCCATAAATATTTCCCTAATAATTCCCAAATAGAGCTTGCCTGCCTATTTCCCTAAAGACTTCTATCTCCCTCGTTCCTCTTGCCAATTACAAGATGACGGTGAATTCGGAACGGACT
>NC_051407.1:30474338-30474895 GCF_015228065.2 Penaeus monodon
ACACAGAGTATATCATTCGACGAAATTTTTGGCGCGTTTTTTGTTTTCTGTTTTGATTGGTTTCCTTCCTTGTTCCTTTCTGCTGTTTTCTTCTCCTTCCAGTTTTCTGTTGTTGTTGTTTTTTATTTTCCTTTGTCTTTTCTTCTTCGTGTTATTCCTCCACTTCTCCAACCCTTATCTCCAACCCTTATCTTTCTTTTCTTCTTCGTCAACTTGTCCTCTTTTCTTCCCTCTTTTTCTTCTTCTCTCTTTTTATCCTATTCTTATTATTATTCATTTTCTTCTTCATTATCATCATCATCATCATCATCAACTTTAACTCGCCTTAATATTATCTCCAAGTGTATCATCATCTTGATCTTAAGATTATTAACACATAAGGTCGGAGATCTTTTTATGCTGCGTGAGATTTCCCAAGTTTTAAAGATAAAGGAGATAAATTGCTAATCCTAAGTTTTAAGATATTTAGTGAGAATCATGAGACAAAACGCGATAAGAATGGTCCTTGTAATGAAAGGGTGACAGGTGATGAACATTTACGTGTATTGCAAGTCTGG
>NC_051407.1:30477102-30477405 GCF_015228065.2 Penaeus monodon
AGACTCTGTACTGTACGCCTGCAAACAGCACAACTCAGCATAACCAGATGTGAGTCCGGAATGCCTCATCCCTCCTAATGAGGGTGGAGGGGATAGGGGGGGAGGGGTGGCGTCCGAGGCACGTCTTGATGGCACAATTAAAGTTCCTGGGATGTGAGTCATGATGGCGGCTTCCTTGAGCGCGGGGAAATATTCAAGGAAGAAGGGGCGGAATCTCTCGGCAATGGAGTCTTTTTAATCTCGCTTCTGAATGGGGTATGTGTCGCTCCTCTCCTCTCCTTTCCCTCCCCCCTTTTGTTTTGG
>NC_051407.1:30477441-30477505 GCF_015228065.2 Penaeus monodon
GTGATTCCTTAATCTCTCTATTGTTTCTCAAATTTCCGTGGAAATTTGTCGTTCTCTCTCCACC
>NC_051407.1:30477636-30478114 GCF_015228065.2 Penaeus monodon
CACACCCCTTCCCTCTCTCTCTCTGCCCACTTTGTCTCTCTTCCATCCGTTGTTCCACGAATATATAATACCCTTTTTCTTCTCATTTCAAATAAGAATCATGTCAGTATTGCAATTAATGGTATTTAAGCATTTTACACTTGAAAAATGGATCATGATACAGCCAATTATCAAAATGTTTTGGTACTTGCCTCTATTATGCTTTCATAATTCACATTAATGAATCGTTTTTTGTTATTCCCCGGTAGTTTTTCTGTTGGAAAAAACTACCAATTGTTAATTGCAATTATACGCAACTCATAAACAAGTATTGTTGAAATAAATCCAACGAAAAGTTTGAATTACAGAATCTGCTTACATGCATTCAGAAATCGCACATATATGTGTCTGATTATGTGCATGCTTCTGACTATCCATTTATCTGTATGTAAAGATATATAAATGTTTACATAATGTAATGCAAGGAAAAGAAAACAAT
>NC_051407.1:30478145-30478438 GCF_015228065.2 Penaeus monodon
TTTTTGTTATTAATTAGGAAAATATAAATAAATTTCTTAACTCATCTTTTCATATTAAATATTCGGGTGAAGCTGAACCACGTCCCAAAGTAAATGTCATTATGAGAATGACTTGCTCTTGATAAAACGAGACTGTAATCGGATTAAATTATCTTGCAGAGAGAGGAGGATCTCGCGAAGGGGGTGGAGGAGAGGGAGAGGGAGGGGATGTCTTGTGTGGAAGGAAGGGAGGAGGGGGCGGGGGTAACGTCAAAAAGAAGAGGATGTTAAAAATTTTAAATCTATCGACATGG
>NC_051407.1:30482091-30482311 GCF_015228065.2 Penaeus monodon
GGAGGTGAAGGGAATAATATGATGATGTTAAAGTACTATGCAAATGCATACTAAACATGTAATTTTCAGACAATATTGCAATTCAAAGAACATCCTTGATGTATGACATTATCCTGAAAAGGTTAAAAGAGCATTGACCGGCCCGTCTATGGCATACACAAGAGCAGTATATCTTACGTTGTCGCGAGGGTAGAGGTGCGCAAAACATGAGGTGTATAAA
>NC_051407.1:30482562-30482694 GCF_015228065.2 Penaeus monodon
ATTGTTATGTATGTGTGTTCGACGTTGCCTGTGCGTGTACCTTCCTTTGTGCCTTCCTGAGCGATGCGACCTTTCTGGCAGGTCCTGTGCTGCAACGGCATAATGTCAGGCAAAGTGAGGATAAGGGAAAAG
>NC_051407.1:30483125-30483271 GCF_015228065.2 Penaeus monodon
CACCGACCCATTTATTTGTGTCCTCCCTCTATATTTTCCTTTGGCTTGAGAATGAAATGTATTTTGATTGGTATTTGACCCAACCTTGTGTGACGATCTTTGTTTCCTTGATTACTACGAGGTTATTATCTGCTCTAGAGGGCTGG
>NC_051407.1:30483335-30483495 GCF_015228065.2 Penaeus monodon
AATATAGAGGCAGGATAAGAGGGGGGGAGAGTAAGGGGTGGGTAAGAGGCGTATTGTAGAGGAGAATGAAAAGAGGGTAAAGGAATTATTTTAGAGGGGTAAGAGGAGTATTTTAGAGGGAGGGTAATAAGAGTAAGACAGAAGGAGGGTAATAAGATTA
>NC_051407.1:30483547-30484771 GCF_015228065.2 Penaeus monodon
TGGGTAAAAAAATATTTTAGTGGGTGGGTAAGAAGTGCAAGGTAGAAGGAAGGTAAGAGGAGTAGGGTAGAAGAAGGATAAGAAAAGTAGGATAGAAGGAAGGTAAGAGGAGTTTTTACATGGAAGGAAGAGGAGTAACGAGACATTGGGTAAGGAAAAAGGGTGTTGAGGGAAGATAGAGAGGAGGTAAGAGGGTTGGATTTATGTAAGGGAAGGACGAGGGGGCAAAGAATACAGATAAGTGTTACAGGAAAGTAGGGAGAGAGGATTTGGGAGAGGAAGGGAAGGGTTAAGATAAATGGAAAAAGAGGGGGAAAGGTCAGAAGAGGAAATAAGCTAAACGGGATGAAAAGAAAGCTCATGATATCAAAATTGTATAGCGGAGCAACTGCTGATTGGTGATGGGACAGAGAAAGGA
The DNA here is from genome assembly GCF_015228065.2 of Penaeus monodon. NCBI lineage: Eukaryota > Metazoa > Arthropoda > Malacostraca > Decapoda > Penaeidae > Penaeus > Penaeus monodon. The sequence goes on from NC_051407.1 coordinate 30,483,966, forward strand.
ACTGTAACAAAAATGAAATGATTTAGAGTGAAAATGAACAATCAGCAAAAGGATTTATTTGCTATATTTACTTTAGTCTAGGGATTTTTTCCACTGAAACTAAAACAAGGAAATGTAGACAGATGAGTGACCAAAAACCGTTTTTCAGAAACAAATCATGAAAATGGAAAAAAAAGATCTAATGCAGAATAAGTTATACATAATCCTTGAAACAGGGCAGTTTGTTAGTCTCGTTTAACCAAATAATCAAACGGCACATTGAGGTAACACCAGCTTGGATATAAGTGTTGCCTTTCGCCAAAGCGCTCGCTGGCTGGAATGCCTTTGGAATCTTTCTGATTATCTGCACAACCACTCATTAGGGGAAGCTGGATGCAAAAGAGTGAATCTGAAGCGCAGTTCCAGTCGTTGACCAACCTTAAATAGAAATGCTATATGCTCGATTGGTGTAATTAATTATCCTCTCGACAATACAGTCCATTGAGCGATCGTTTTCCGCGCGGCAGCTCATCTGGCGCAAATCCCACGGCTTCATCCTTGGCCAAAGGGGGCTGAATGGCCATACGGGCGCCGCCTCGATCATTCCTCTCGACTTGCCTTATTCAGTAATCGTTCATGGGGAGTTTTAATTGGCGGAGGGGAAAGGGCGCGATGAATGGCCGCCACTCCATGACTCGCCGTTCAAACATGAGTCAGCGGGCGAGGGGCACTTGAGAGCGTGCAAGAGGGCGCCCGGGACTCGCCACGAGAAAATCTACTCGAAGAGGACTCGTATGTGTGTTTACTGACAACCCTCGGCTGCTGAA
>NC_051407.1:30486553-30486872 GCF_015228065.2 Penaeus monodon
ATGTGTCGAGTTCAAAGAGCGAATTCCAATAAGATGTGGAATGTGTGTAGATGCTAAACACATTGTTTACAAAGCAGCGACGGCGCTCGGGGGACACGCTCAGCGCTTTATGAATATGGAGAACACGAAGCCGATCGGCCGCCTTTCGGATCGAATCATCCCTTCGGAAAATAAACCGATTCTGGGGCGGCCTCTGTCGTATCCGAACGCACGCGGGGTAAATAAAGTAGAAATAAGTACTTATGTCGACCGGGTGTAAACCAATCGTGTAAACGGAGGAGGAGAGCTCGAGAATTTTACGATCACAGTATCGGCTGTT
>NC_051407.1:30487422-30488509 GCF_015228065.2 Penaeus monodon
GGAAGTAAAGAAGGGTGTGTGAATCGGTTGATCAATAGAAAAAGAAAACCAAACAAGTGTATGGACTGATAGAAGGCATTTCAATGAAGATAAAGGAAATGTAGATCACGATCTGCTTATTCATTTTGATACTTCTCCTTGCCAGTAGCATGACCCTAGCTTTTTTATTACAGGTTTGTCCCGTAATGATACATTTTTATTATACATAAGATATAGTAAATGCTTTTGTTGCAACTCCCTGTTTAATTCTTGCATGCAATTTTTGCATGTTCACAAAGCCTGATTTTTGGGACATGCACAAAAGGATAAAGTTCATAATTAACAATGAATTAATGGAATATAATAACCTCGTGTATGTGGAAGATGAAATGAAGTAGCACGAACTCTCTCGTTCTTTATGTCATAGAAATATGAAGCAAAGTGAAATACCTTAAACTTTTGTAAATATATACTTAAATCTTGCCTAATAAACCCTGATTGTTCGCCCTGAGATCATTTACTCTTTCTGATTTTTACTTTAATTCTGTTCTTACCCTCTTTCCTTGGTGTATTTTCCTCCTTCTTTTTTATTTTCAAACTTTTATTGCTTCCAGACAGAAAGGTGTTTAAACACACGATCTTGTATTTTTCCTCTTTTGAACTTTTACTCTTTTATATCATCTTCATTCTTCATATTTACTCTCTTTTATTCTCCTCTTAACCTAAATCTTTCATCAGTCATCGACTACCATTTATACGATGAATAAATTTTTTAATTTTCTACAAATGTTTTATTGATTGTCATAATTTAGATTTTCAATAAATCTATTCTTACCCAGAGCTGTGGTCACGCGGAGATAAAATCTACGGTGCAAACATCCATATTTCATTTACTCGTTATAAATTCGAATCTGATAAAGTTTTAAGTAATTGTGTCTTTTGATAACGTTTCCGAATGATAATGCATATAGATACACTTGTTACATGCATAAATCTTATGATTATGGTGAATAACTACCCTAGCCATGCATTAACAAAATGTGTAAAACATAACATCAAAAGTGACAAGTAAATAAACTTGTATATGTTTCGTTGCTTGTCTGCAACT
>NC_051407.1:30490435-30490633 GCF_015228065.2 Penaeus monodon
GAATATCGTTTACTTTTGTATGACATTTGCTCATGGGACACACCCATACGAGAAAGTTATATATATGCTTTGAGGGTCATATTGAGCATGATATTTAAAGTATTATTTCGCTATATTTTTTATGATATATTAATTCATATAGTGCGGAATTTCATAATGATGATTAATGCAAGATCTCAGCGTATAGTCATCTTAATT
>NC_051407.1:30491064-30491296 GCF_015228065.2 Penaeus monodon
CCATAATTCAAAATGCAAAAAGTTTCCAAACGGCCTGAGTTTTTGTATTTATGTGACGACTTTCCATCATGTGAATGCGAAGTAGAAAATTAGTAACTGAGTTAACTTATATGAGTTTTTGCTACATGAAACTAACTAACAGTTATGCTACTATAATAAAAGGGATATTACCAACGAGTGGTGTTTATTGAGATGTATGTAAACTGAACAGGACAAAGAAAATCGTGATGTT
>NC_051407.1:30491550-30491617 GCF_015228065.2 Penaeus monodon
TGTTTGGTTTGCTGTGTTTATATTTATATGATGTTGATTGTGTGTAGTGCTGGTGCGTTGGTGCGTG
>NC_051407.1:30491937-30492400 GCF_015228065.2 Penaeus monodon
TCGATATAGAGCCTTAAGCCGTTCAATTAAAAGCTTCAGCAAATGTTCCTTTGTGTTTTGTGAGTAGACAGAGTAAAGGCTACATATTTACAACAAAACGCTTTTCTAAAATACATTACATAATACATATATAATTTATTTATGAAGTTAAACAGTCAAACAAGGCACTGTATTAGATGGAAACTGAATTTCACAATATTTCGGGCGACAAGAGGCTTTACGAGGTATAAAGAATCATAAAAATCTCGTATCTACACTTAAAACTCTCCTGCATCCAGAATCATTAAAATGATTAAGACAACACAAAGTAATTCCTGCCTTGAACATCGTACATGAACTTTTTTTTTAATAAAACTATTCTTTTATCATCATACTTCATTTATTTTCCCGCGGCCTTTATACTGAAAAGTTCCCATACAAATTTAAAATAGTTAACATGAAGAATATATCATGAATAAGCCAC
>NC_051407.1:30492426-30492716 GCF_015228065.2 Penaeus monodon
ATCCTGTATGGCTGAACACGAAAGCATTAAATTAGTGCTATTGGTATATTCAACACTATGTATATATTTTATGACAAGTTAAAACCGAATACTATAAACAACACGAGTAGCATAAAACATACGTCGTATCCCCCAACCCCCAATCTTCCGACCAAGTATTCCCCCTCCTCCCCCTCCCCCTTCCACGAGGTATTCCCTTCCCCTCCAACGTGTAAAAATAATCTAAGAATGTTGCTTGGTTATGGCCCACCACTCATGTTTTTATCCTAGAGGGAGAGTCTCTCAAGTTA
>NC_051407.1:30493125-30493315 GCF_015228065.2 Penaeus monodon
TCATTGAGGGAGAGGGGGAAGGAGAGCAGGTGGGGGGAGGCGGGGTGGGGGAAGGCCGTTCCTGCTCCCGCCTTTCACTCTGTCTCATTTTTTATCCCTCGAAAAGCTCTCTTGCTCGCCTTTATATAGTGCCATTGCTTTCACATTTTTCTTCATTAAGGTAAACTCACTTATTCACCGTCATATGTAT
>NC_051407.1:30493616-30494430 GCF_015228065.2 Penaeus monodon
TTTCTTTAAAATAAAATGCAGCATATGTCATCTCTTTTATAAATCCCTCCTTCTACTCACGCAGACACGTACTTATAGAAAGAGAGAACGAAGACAGGGAGGATGAGAGAATGGGAGAAAATAGACAAGATTTTTTTTCCGTCTTCCTCTTCTTTAATCTTTCCATTTTCGAAGCAAAAGTGTGACAAATTTTCTTTGTATATTTATCATATGTATCATTTTTATCCATAATATTGTCTCATTATCCAAAATAGGGAACAAATGAATTCATTTCGCAATCCCTAATTCTTAAAAGACGCAGGAAATAAAGGCAGAAAAGAGAAACTGTTTTCGAAAATCCTGGAAAATCGTCGAGAGAACCTCACTGATGGAGAAGCCAGACAAAGGACTCGAAGAGATTAACGAACTCTGTAAAAATTTCACAAAATGTTCGGGGTTGCAATAAAGTACCTTCGTTGCAATGGCTTTGGCGATGTGTGCTGTGTGACTATACAGTGGATTTGGAGTTTTAGTTGAACGACGTTGTACATTGTACATCGAAAGTAATAGCTTTTTTATATGAAAATCACTGTCTTCTGATCTTTGCGTTATAGGTCTCTCTTTTGTTATTTCTTCTGTTTTAGAGTTTCTCTTTATGTTTAGAGTTTCTTTTTAGTACTAGGCCCACATTGTTTACATCCATAGGTCTTTACATCACGGTCTGGTATGCAGCTACATTAAGTTGTTGGATCTCAACTAACCTTGTAATTAGGCCTATATACACTTCGGGATTGTGGTCCTAATGGTCCATTTGACTCAAGATTTCTTTGCCCCG
>NC_051407.1:30494603-30494999 GCF_015228065.2 Penaeus monodon
AAACACACACAGACACACAGATGTGAGACAAAGCTATAGAGACACAGACAGACAAACAAATAGAGACAAAAAGATCGAGAAAGAGAGAGAACATTCTCCGCGTCTCCTTAATCGGTATCTAAGAATAATTAATGCCGGATAAAGATGTTACACAGCTAACCTCGCCTGAATCTACAGCAACTGCCAGCACGAAACACAACAACGGCAAATAGTAGGTAATGTTACATTGACATTGGTACTGTGTCCATTCTAGTTACTGGGTTTGAAGAGAAGAGTGATTAGATATATGAGGAAATAAAGGGTTATCCAATTACAAGCTCAGAGCACATACGGTATATGTTTCCTTTGCGTGTAGGAGTGCGTATAAACTCAAATACATGCAAATCTAGAAAGAAG
>NC_051407.1:30495268-30495533 GCF_015228065.2 Penaeus monodon
TGGAAGCCCCCTGAAGCCACCCCCCACCCCTACCATCCCCCCCCTTTCCACGCCCTGAAACGCCGCCCACAGACCCCTGCCCGTGTAATTCCGCGCACGTCGTGAATTTGTCAGGACTTTTCTCGACGGCAGCGCTATCTGGCGAGGAATCTTGCGACGTTTGGCAGTGGACATGGAACCTTTTCGCTTGCGGTTCATTTATCATGGGGCCGTGACAGTTCCTCAAGAAACCCACAAGAAAGATGTACGAAAGAAGGTATAAATG
>NC_051407.1:30495564-30495661 GCF_015228065.2 Penaeus monodon
GGGGGAAAGAAGGGATTTTGATATAATGAATGTGTACGATTTTAAAGGTTAAGTCGATGTTTGAGATTAATTTTCTTACGGTTTGTCGACGTGGATG
>NC_051407.1:30495985-30496308 GCF_015228065.2 Penaeus monodon
GTGTTTTTGAATTTATGATCCAAAAGAGTAATATTTTTTATGTAAAAAGATTGATGATATCCACGGGCACTTGGTAGATAAAGAAAAATGAATAAGCAATAAATAAAAGGGAAGCATAAGGGTACACACATTCATCAAAGAAATTCATCAAATGAAAAAGATGAAAAGAAAAAAAAAATCAGTCATGTTTGCGGTCCGATCTCTTATCAGTAGTCTCTTTTTCAGTTTTAATGTTCACTCTGTAAATACGAACGCGGTGTTTTATATCCAACTAGAATTTGTGTGACTGTTTTTACCTTTTATGTGTTATTTCGTTTCTCGTC
>NC_051407.1:30496532-30496972 GCF_015228065.2 Penaeus monodon
TCCTTTACCTTTGTTTTCTTCCCTTCCCTCTTGCATTACATCATTCTATTTACATCTTCCGATTCCCTTTGCGCATCCCTTTCCTTCTCTTTATTTTTCTTTCACTGTGTTTGATATACTTGTTTCTTTTTCATTATCAGGAAATGAAATATCATCGACTGAAACATCGCGCTTATATATGGAGTCAATTTATATCCTATAATAGATAAAAGATCAAAGAGTATTTTTCTGTAAAGTATTTGGTCAGAATGAGAATATATCGCCTGGACTACCTCGCCGCGCTCGCCTGTCGCACTAAGTCTTGCAAAACCGCAGGATCACGCCCGCGGCACGAACCCTCAGCCCAGAATTTCATTAAGTGAAAAATAAAGCCCTAAATAGATTTTTGGTTTCAGTACTTCATTGCTGTTTTTGAATGTGGGAAGGTAAAACAGACTCAA
>NC_051407.1:30497339-30497562 GCF_015228065.2 Penaeus monodon
CTTTCCTTGACCTCTCACATGAAACATACCCTTCCGTGTTATCCTTATCCTGCAGTCAAAACAGACTCTCTATCCTGACTGAAATGCGCGTATTGCACTTGTTGAAACGTATTTTTTCAATGCTTGAGTCAACGAGGCAGTCAGCTGCAGTTGCCATCACTTGATCACGTTATTTCCCGCTCGGCTCGTTGGAAATTGCCATATGTTTTCGTATATATATATA
>NC_051407.1:30497720-30498443 GCF_015228065.2 Penaeus monodon
CTGTGTAAAAGAGAGAAAATAAAAAAAGTAATGCTAATAATGATAATATCAATATTGTTTTTTTCTATTGAAAATTTAATTCTAATAATGATTATATTGTATTGAAAATAGTAATGCTAGAAATGTTGATAATAATAGTATCATGAACTATTGCAAAAAGAGTAATACTATTGTTCATAATATTAATAGTATTATGAACTATTGAAAAAAGTAATACTAATAATGATAATATCAATAGCATTATGAACTATTTGAAAGAAACCTAATGCTAATAATGATAGTATTGATAGTATTATGAACTATTAAAAAAATTATACTAATAACTATGATATTAATAGTATTATGAGCTACTTAAAAAAAGTTGCACCAATAAAGATGATATCAATATTGTTATGAACTATTGAAAGAAAGGAATAATATTAATGATAATATCAGTAGTATGAACTATTGATCGATTTTAGCAAGATTGGGCTAGTAATTCCCCCTCCCCCCCTCTTCCTCCTCATTGCAGGGTGGGAACGGCTGGTCGACCACAGGGAATCGCTCTCCAGACAACTGTCTGTGTCTTCGGACTCCAAACTCCTCGACGAAGACATCCGCGAGGAACAGAAGGTCATCATGAGACCCAAGAAACCACCACGACCCAAATCTGAAGTCTATTTATGCAAAGACACACGAAAGTCAAAAAGATACTCGGCTTTTGGCGTAAGTACAAGGATTCTG
>NC_051407.1:30498573-30498803 GCF_015228065.2 Penaeus monodon
AATAGATACTTGTAATCCACGATCGTGTGGGCTACTGTGCAATTTCAAACGTTAGTACCACTTACCTGGTAGATATATTGCACACTCAACTTTTTTTTTCTTTTCTTTTCTTACCAACGCGGTGCCTTCTGTTGTATATGAGACGATTCATCAACGCTCTGCTTTTTCCGCTGGCTCTCCCATCACACATACATACTCCCTCCCCCTCACTTTCCAGTCCTCTTGTATAT
>NC_051407.1:30499041-30499336 GCF_015228065.2 Penaeus monodon
CACCCTCCCCCTTTACCGCAAACATCAAAACCGCTTCCCAGCTGCATGTTGGGATAGCTCTCTCGTTCATAGCCATCTCTACACCTTTGATGTGTCTTCCGTTATCGTCATTGTGTCGGAAAAAAGTTAATTGCACCTCTCCTTAGGTTAATTGGACATTAATTTGATATTCGGCGATCAAAGAATCCCGTGCTTAAAATACCATAAGAGTTATTAGCCTGAGATGGGTGGCCAAGCTCGCTTCTTACTGTACTGGGAAACATTCGGAAAGTGGCGTCTTGACAGCTTGGGAAGA
>NC_051407.1:30499579-30499896 GCF_015228065.2 Penaeus monodon
GCTCTTACAAGATCCAATTACTTGTACATCCTAAAAAGTGAGTAACGAGATCGTCTCTTCTATCCCTGCTAATTGGATCATGTAACACAGGGACTTTTATTATTCATGTGTCTAGCAATGCAATAGCCTGGGCGCGTTTACCTGTGGAGTGTAGCTCTCCCTCTGGGCTCTTACGGTTACTACATTTCAGGGTCATAATGTAGCTATTCCTGAGCGTCTGGGTAAGTTGCAGAAGATTCCAGAAGTAATTTAACCGCATGGCCACATGCTCGTTATGTGCAAGATGTAGTTTATATTACTAGGACTACAAAATGGAG
>NC_051407.1:30500183-30500449 GCF_015228065.2 Penaeus monodon
GGTTATTTTGTAATTTCAAATGTTAGCATGTTTTGTTATACAAAATTACGTTCTGTAGCAAGAAAACATGAATGAAATATCTTTTCTAACACTCGCAAGGATTTAGTAAGGAAAGTTTGAGTAGTTTTTAATCTTGGGGGAAAATGGCAAGAAACTGATTTTGTGGCTTCAATTTTACATGTAGTTACGACCCCATAGCGAGCTCAGCTGGTGTACCAAAGCCTTGTTAGTGTCAGTATGAAATACCCCCTACACCCCCCCTCCCG
>NC_051407.1:30500949-30501047 GCF_015228065.2 Penaeus monodon
TTATAGCATACCGGGTGTATTTGAGGAATATCTTCAGTGTAATTAGGACATGCTTCGAGAAGCAGTTCTCATTTGCAAGGGGAGGTCTGTAGAGAATA
>NC_051407.1:30501101-30501215 GCF_015228065.2 Penaeus monodon
ATTCGCCGTTTACCCCCTACATACTACGCCTGTCATCCTCATACTCCCTCCACGCGCTCGTCTTCGCGCATCTTGATTTTCACTTAACATCCTCACTCTCGTCGTCGCGTTCCG
>NC_051407.1:30501279-30501493 GCF_015228065.2 Penaeus monodon
CAGCAGTCAACCTACCCTTCCTACCATCCTCGCCGCCCCAATCTCCTCGATCCTCCTTCACTCGTCATCGCCCAGTCCTGTCACCTCTCCTACTTACCTACGACTTACTTCTTCCATCCTCTCATCTCCGGCAGCCCGCTCTCACGTCCTCCGACCATCTCCTCATCCTCCGTCTACTTTGGCATTCTTCGCTCACTCGACCGCTCGAACACTA
>NC_051407.1:30501725-30502040 GCF_015228065.2 Penaeus monodon
CCTCCTCCCCCGACCCTCCCATCTTTTTTCAATTCTCTTTTCCCATTATCAAAGACCAAATTTGTCCCGAGTCCTCGTGGGAAGGCGCCCCTCCTCGCTCTCATGCCTGACAAAGAGACGGGGCGAAAGGAGAGGCAGAAGAGGCATGGGGATTTCATCTTCCTCTTTGCGGATGTCTTGTCTTCGTTCTCGAGTTTGTCTTGACCGACGGCCAGCGAGATAGGGCGGGCGTGGGTCCTTGTTCTTTTGTGTGTTGCCTTGTCGTTATTTGAACGTGTTTGTGGCGGCTCGTTTTTTGTTGTATACGTGCGTCAG
>NC_051407.1:30502484-30502609 GCF_015228065.2 Penaeus monodon
CTTTAAGAATATTTCTGGAAGCGAGTCGCGGCCCTAGCCACCAGAGCCGATGCATCCGGCGAGGCAAAGGAAAAAGAAATCACATTTTACATTGATTCCCTCGAGCCATTCTCACTTGCCTTCGA
>NC_051407.1:30502684-30503081 GCF_015228065.2 Penaeus monodon
TGGTGGATCTCACTAATTCCTTTTCCCCCTTATTATTGTTTTCCCTTCCCCTATTTGCATTCCTTGCCTTCACATTTTCGTTTTCAATTCTTTCCCTCTCTACCTCCCATTTTTTTTTCCATTCCATCTCCTTTTCTTTCCCCACACATCTTCATTTCTCTCTCCCCCTGTCCTCCCCCCTCGCTCCCCACCCTCATTTCCCTCCCTCCTCTTCTTCCCCTTCACTCCCCGCCCTCACCCCCTTCCCCCTCTCTCCTCCCCTACACACACACCCTCACCCCCTTCCCCTCTCTCCTCCCCCTACACATCCCCCCTCACCCCCCCCCCCTCTCCAAGCGTAAAAATTCCCCCCTGAGGAGATGGCCTTTTGATTGGATATGGAGACGCGCCAAGGCAG
>NC_051407.1:30503643-30503844 GCF_015228065.2 Penaeus monodon
CTTACCCGTATTCCGTCTACATCCTCTTCTTTAATTAGAGTTTGATGAAGACTTTAGCAGCCTATAATGACGAAATTATCAGGTCTGCTTTTTTTTTCTTTGTGCTCAAGGCAATTCATACGTTTGATTATCACTTACGCATTCATTAGAAGTTGGATCAGATAACCATTACGAAGGTCGTGGATTAGAGATAACAGCAGT
>NC_051407.1:30503975-30504275 GCF_015228065.2 Penaeus monodon
AATACGAAATATGAATAATCTTCCCTAATGAACTAGAAAGCACTCTGTAAGTCTGTTCGCACTTCGCTCATGAAAGCACCGGCAATGTGCCTTTATGAGGATTCAAAAGATTTTGAGAATCAGGCCGAATGCCCTCGCGCAGACGACTTGAAACCAGAGCAAAGACTGGCTCTAAGCCGGCGTCTGAACGAGATCTCCTTCTGTTCTTCCCAATTTTTCTTCTTTTTTATTCACGAATATCCAGTTGCAAGATTAACCAAAGACCTGTGATGCAATGAACCACTGTGTCGAATGTGTCAG
>NC_051407.1:30504634-30504860 GCF_015228065.2 Penaeus monodon
AATATAAGGCAATCCGCTTAATTTCGGAGTTGAAATTTTGGGAAACACAAACAAAGGCGATTAGATTGTGTTGACATGTATGAAGTTTGTTTTTTTCCAATTATTTTTTTTCTCTCCACTACTTTTTAGTTGGCGGGTGACTTGGCTTTAAGCTGAAGAGTTAAAGTTTTGGAAGTGTGATTGCGAAGTGGATTGCGGCTGCAGAAAGTTTTTTGTATGTTTCTTG
>NC_051407.1:30505064-30505142 GCF_015228065.2 Penaeus monodon
CACATATACACATATATACTCACCTCTCTTCACTTCCACCCGTTCCCTGTTCTCTGTCCCTCTGCCCCCTCCGACCAT
>NC_051407.1:30505218-30505410 GCF_015228065.2 Penaeus monodon
AGACACAGGGTCCCTCCCACGCCCCCCTCCCACGCCCCCCTCTGGCGCTGAGCGATCTGGAAGGAGGTCTATAAAAAGTTGTAGGAACGGAGAAAGAAATTAATCAGAAATGGAGTGGGAGAAGAATGAAGTATTCAGATTAGAAGTGAAGATTGGTGGACGTGTTTGCGGAGAGTAAAAGTGTTTTTTAAA
>NC_051407.1:30505463-30505865 GCF_015228065.2 Penaeus monodon
GGGTAAGATACATTAAAAGAGAGAGACTATTATCCAGAGAACGAAGGGGAGAGAAAGAAAGTGGAGGAGGAGTTATGTAATCTTGATAAAAGAAGAAGGGAGAAAGGAAGAAATCGAGAAGGAAAGAGATGAAGAGAAAGAAAAAGGGTGAAAATTAGAAAAAAAGAAAACAGACAGAGAGAGAAAGAGATAAAGAAAGGGAAACAGAGTAAGAAATAAAGCCGTTCGTAATGAGAAATATAAAAAGAGATTGCCCGGAGCGTTTAAAAGTGATGAGCCTTCGAGATGGTTCTTTATGGATTATGGCCATCCATGAAGAGGAAAAGACGTCTTCATTTTCTTGCTCTCCTCTTCTCCGTTTGCTTCGCCCTGCCACCGTAGTCCCCTCTGTCTCAATTCGGC
>NC_051407.1:30506201-30506390 GCF_015228065.2 Penaeus monodon
CAGAGAAATCTTTTTAAAAATCCAGTAAGTACAAATTTTTCTCTAGGATAAATTAATTCGAACATATATCATGTATAAATATACACATTATCCGGTTTCTAGCCTCCAGGAGCAACATTCTGGCCGTGACCTTGCAAAGTTTAGGATAACCTGACATGTTTAGATATTAATTTTGAAGATACTTGTACC
>NC_051407.1:30506460-30506790 GCF_015228065.2 Penaeus monodon
ATATCTATTTTGTAACAGACGAGTCTATGTCTCATCTCTCTCCGTCGAATCTAAATATTTCGCAGATATTTCGTCTTTTATACGCATATAGAATGCAATATTTATGCAATATTAGACAGTAGTGTAATGTTTTGGTGCAATATTAAAGATTGTGTTGGTGGTATGATACAATATTTATATAAAATTATGACGTTATGATGCAATACTTTGCTTCAGTGCAATTTTGACACACTGTATTGAGAAAAAAAAACGATTTTTTTTATATCTTGCCTTCTTTTCTTTCATATACTTAAACCGAGGCCATTTCAGCAATGTTCTTCATTGGGAATA
>NC_051407.1:30507131-30507741 GCF_015228065.2 Penaeus monodon
AATTTTTGAAACCGTGAAAATCCAGAACCAACGAAGAGAATGATAACCTGATAGGATTTTCTTTCGATTCCATACAGAACGTCCGAAGGCTCTGATCTCCTTTTAGTATGTGTGTCGTTCCATCTTATAGCCTTTTACTGTTCTCTGCTCGGGGTTGCAGGCACTGCATTGAAAAGCCTTGAATTCGAATTAGTTTGTGTGACTTGGCTTAATTTTGTCCGAAGCGAACTTACGTATGCTGAGCATCAGGAGTGTTTAAACAAGTTTATAATTAAAGGAAAGATACACCAATTAGCTAGCTTGTCTAACAGTCATGTCATTATTTTTCTGTCTTTTTTATTCCGAATATCCAGTTGGCAGATTAACCAAAGACCCTGGTGTTCAATGAAATCCACTGTGTCGAAAATGTGTCCAGTCTGTCTATGTTTCTGTTTATTTCCCTGTCTATCTAAACCTGTTACTCTGCCCGCCTGTCCTGCCTGTTTTTTATCTTTTCATTTATCTATTTGTCTATTTCCCCGTCTATCCGTCTTTTCCGTCTATCTATTTTGAATATCTGTATCGTATATATATCTCCCTCTATCTGATCTGCACACATACAAACGCAATC
>NC_051407.1:30507935-30508171 GCF_015228065.2 Penaeus monodon
ATATAAGGCCATCCGCTTAATTTCGGTATGAAATTTTTTTTTTGTGGGGGGAAAACAAACAAAGGCGATTAGATTGTGTTTACATGTATGAGTTGTTTTTTTTTCCAATTATTTTTTTTTCTCTCCACTACTTATTAGTTGCGGGTGCTGGCTTTAAGCTGAAGAGTTAAAGTTTTGGAAGTGTGAATTGCAGAAGTGGATTGCGGCTGCCAAAGTTTTTTTTGTATGTTTTCATG
>NC_051407.1:30508390-30508549 GCF_015228065.2 Penaeus monodon
CTCACCTCTCTTCACTTCCACCCGTTCCCTGTTCTCTGTCCCTTCTGCCCCCCTCCCGACCATCTCTCTTCCTCTCTAGTTCCTTTCCACCCTCCTCCGCCCCCCCTGCCTCTCCACCCACCCTCTTCCTCCTCTCCTCCCTCAGACACAGGGTCCCGT
>NC_051407.1:30508576-30508739 GCF_015228065.2 Penaeus monodon
TCTGGCGCTGGGCGATTTCTGGAAGGAGTCCTATAAAAAGTTGTAGAACGCAGAAGAAATTAATCAGAAATGGAGTGGGGAGAAAGAATGAGGTTATTCAAGATATAAATGAATATTGGTGGACGTGTTGCCGCGAGTAATGTTTTTTTAAAATATATAAAGG
>NC_051407.1:30508777-30509172 GCF_015228065.2 Penaeus monodon
GAAGGGGTAAGGCTACATTAAAAGAGAGAGACTATTATCCAGAGAAACGAAGGGGAGAGAAAGAAGTGGAGTATGAGTTATGTACTCTTGATAAAGAAGAAGGGAGAAAGGAAGAAAAATCGAGAAGGAAAGAGGATGAAGAGAATAAAAAGGTAAAATTAGAAAAAGAAAAACGGACAGAGAGAGAAAGAGATTAAAGAAGGGAAACAGAGTAAGAATAAGCCATTTCGTATGAAAATATAAAGAGATTGCCCCCGGAGCGTTTACAAGTGATGGTGAGCGTTCGAGAATGGTTCTTATGGAGTATTGGCCAATCCATGAAGAGGAAAAACGTCTTCATTTTCTTGCTCTCCTCTTCTCCGTTTGCTTCGCCCTGCCACCGTAGTCCCCTCGTG
>NC_051407.1:30509706-30509896 GCF_015228065.2 Penaeus monodon
GAGAAATCTTTTTAAAATCCAGTAATTACAAAATTTTTCTCTACGGATCAATTAATTCGAACTATATCTTGTCTAAATATACACATATTCCATTTCAGCCTCCAGGAGCAACATTCTTGCCGTGACCTTGCAAAGTTTAGGATAACCTGACATGTTTGATATTATTTTGAAGATCTTGTACCCTTCTATC
>NC_051407.1:30509969-30510297 GCF_015228065.2 Penaeus monodon
GTAACGACGGTCTATGTCTCATCTCTGCTCCGTCGAATCTAAATATTTCGCAGATATTTCGTCTTTTATACGCATATAGAATGCAATATTTATGCAATATAGAACAGTAGTGTATGTTGTTGGTGCAATTTAAAGATGTGTAGTGGTGATGAATACAATAATTTATAAAATTATAACGTTATGAATGCAAGACTTTGCTTCATCAGTGCATTTTTGACACACTGTATTGAGAAAAAAAAACGATTTTTTTTTTATATCTTGCTTTCTTTTCTTGTCATATACTTAAACCGGGCCATTTTCAGCATGTTCTTCATTGGAATATTTTTAG
>NC_051407.1:30510700-30511006 GCF_015228065.2 Penaeus monodon
CAGAAACACGAAGAGATGATAACCTGATAGGATTTTCTTTCGATTTCCTACGAACGTCCGAAGGCTCTGATCTCCGTTTAGTATGTTGTGTCGTTCCATCTTATAGCTTTTACTGTTCCTCTGCTCGGGGTTGTCCAGGCAACTGCAGTGAAAAGCCTTGAATTCGAATTAGTTTGTGTGACTTGGCTTAATTTTGTTCCGAAGCGAACTTACGTATGCTGAGCATCAGAGTGTTTAAATCCGAAAGTTTTATAATTAAAGAGGAAAGATACACCAATTAGCTAGCTTGTCTAACAGTCATGTCCG
>NC_051407.1:30512740-30513219 GCF_015228065.2 Penaeus monodon
CTTTTGCATCCTTATTTGTGTGTACGAGACGAATCTTGAATATAAAAATTTATTTATGTCAAGTGCGATGTTCCCGAATCTCCCCGTCACAATGTTGACATAAAAACGCTACATGCTTCATACACCATCCAGTTTATTTCCATCCCTTGATCCTGGAAAAGCGAGCACCGAAAAGACACACTTTATGCATATTTTTCACTGTGTTGATATCCTGCTCGTGATTCTGGAAATCCTTATCCCTTTTGGTACATCGTGCGAAGGCTAGGGTTCGCGTCGCCCCCTTAATACGGAACATCGCCTTTTCGTAAGCACTCGTCAAGCAGTTATTTTACGCTTATCCCGACAAGCGATGGCGAGGGACCTCCTTATACCAGCAGCCACATTGCCTTCCAGCTGATGCCAGTAGCTTCGAGTGATAGTGTTATATTCCGTCAATGCAGTTCTTTATTTCTGTGTTGTGGTATTGTTTTTTTTTTAGA
>NC_051407.1:30513336-30513751 GCF_015228065.2 Penaeus monodon
GAAATTAAGTCAGTAATGAGATTTTTTTTTAACAAAGAAAAAGGTAGAACATCTACAAGAAATGTGGATAAACAGATCAACAGAACTTGATAGACAGGGAGCACGTATATATAGACAAATAGACAGATCTTCATTGACAGAGCGTGGACAGATAGAGAAGCAGAACTGAATACACAAAGAACGTGAATGTACAGACACCTGATAATAGACAAAGGGAATGATAGAAAGGCAACGTGTGTAAAAGATGTAAGGACGTTAATAGGACTAAATAAGGCACATTGGTGTGTGGGCAGCTTCTCAAACTTTGTCTCTGCTAATGAGTAAGCGAGCTCTGGGAATTAAAAGTTACAGGAATTCGACTTCTTATAACACTACAAAACTTATCAGAACTTCTGTCGGAGAAAACTACTCCGTT
>NC_051407.1:30514101-30514175 GCF_015228065.2 Penaeus monodon
TAGATTTTTTTTCGTTATGAATCATTGTAGAAAATAGGCTGATACATTTAGTGACTTCTATGTCGATTTTATGT
>NC_051407.1:30515356-30515568 GCF_015228065.2 Penaeus monodon
AAACCGGCGAACTCAAAAAGGGGCTCTCCCAAACAGATCTGTGTCGCCGTCAAGCGCAAGCTGTCTGGACGCTCGGAAGCCTCGAAGGTTTCCCGCTTGACGGCCTTGCCTTCGTTCTTTCAAGGAAAGGCTTCAGTAAGAGCTTCAGAAAGGCTTCAGTAAGAGCGATGGGAAGTTATAATGGGAATGTGAAAATGAAGCGAGAATGGACA
>NC_051407.1:30515843-30516314 GCF_015228065.2 Penaeus monodon
CTCGAGCATCAACTTAAATCTCTTATCATCTTTCGCGTTCTTTGGACAGAGACCGTTTCATCCCTTTCTCTCCTTTTAGAAGGATCTCCCCTCCCTTCCCTACACCCTCCCTCTCTCCCCTCCCTTCCCTACACCCTCCCCCTCCCCTCTACACCCCTACACCCTCCTTCTCTCTCCCATCTCTTCCCTATACCCTCCCTCTCTCCTCCCCCTCCCCTCATTCCCTAAAGGCAATAATAGGTTGGGAGGGACAGGGAAGAGGGGGGAGGGACCTAGGGATTGGCAACTCTCTTAAAGTCCTTAATAAGACAGTTGAATGATTATTACCCTATCAAGAATAATTACGGCCCCGCTGTAATTACGCACAACGGCTCTCTGGCGATAAGTTTAAGAGTGACATTGGCTCGAGAAATGGGGCTTTTGCCGTACCTCTGAGAACACGCTTTAGGACCCTCGCTGCGACCGGTGCTG
>NC_051407.1:30516946-30517521 GCF_015228065.2 Penaeus monodon
TTCGTTAGCTTAATCATTAATTCTATAAGATATCCTCCTTAGATCAGTATCTGTTTTGATAATGCAGACATTTCCAAACATAGTTTTCTAGCCTGAATATTCATCTTTATAAATCTAAATAAAACACGCCACAGGTTGCCACTGGGAAATGTCGTCCAGGGTTAAATAAACACAAGAAAGTAGTAAATTCTAATTTAACTTTCAGACTCCGTCCTGCCTCAAATTCCAGTGCTCTCAAAAATGCCAGTGATGTACATTACCGTGCTTCACGCAGTGTGTATGCCTGTCTCGAAGAAAGTGTGACTTTGCAAGCACTCCAGTCTGCATTTAAATGTATCGATGGAAAGCACGAACTGTACGTGCCTTGTGTGTGATGAAGTTTATAACGAACCACACAGTATGAATAGTGTATTGACTTCCACGTTGAATTCAATTGAAGATGTGAACAAGACTAACGACTTCGGGTGATCTGTGTGGCATTAATAATTCCCATCCGGTGCTGGCATTAGCACTGGGCACGTTCTAAATCCGTGCTTAAGCTTCCTCTGCTGGAATTATTCGCCTGACAAACGAAA
>NC_051407.1:30518372-30518473 GCF_015228065.2 Penaeus monodon
GGGAGTGAGAATTTGCATCTCGGAGTTACGTATATAGCTGAAGGAGACGTCGAGATTAGTTCCTACAGATGTTGCAGCTTGCAACTGCCTCATTACTCGCT
>NC_051407.1:30518588-30518739 GCF_015228065.2 Penaeus monodon
TTCGGTAATGTATGCGCACTGACGCCGCTACGAATTCCTCGAGATGCGGCCGGCGAGGCTGTGCGGCGAGATGCATTTCAATGGGCTGAGGAACCCCATCCCTCGCCCGCCCACCCGATGCAGCCCTCCGTTTGTCCTCAGCCTTATCTCA
>NC_051407.1:30520699-30521034 GCF_015228065.2 Penaeus monodon
TGGGGAGGGGGGATTCCCCTCTTTTTTCGCATTTTTCCCTCTTCCTAGTAATCATTCACATCTTCCATCTTCGACTATTCATCTTCCGACTCCTCCCCTTCCTCCTCCTTCCTCCTCCTTCCTCTTCCCCTTCCTCTATCTTTCTCATCTTCCTCTTCCTCTTCCTCTTCCTCCTCCCCTCCCGTTCCTCCCCCGGGGCTTGGTATGCGCGCGGAACTTCGCGGGTTCTTGCAACGCCGGAGATGTAGATGAAGTCCATTATCTGCTTTGCATACAGAGCGGCCGCTAATCAGTGGCCGAGGAGGTCGTTGTAGCTGTCTGTGTCGTGGTGGTCG
>NC_051407.1:30521607-30521776 GCF_015228065.2 Penaeus monodon
CCCACAGATGACTAGGCAAAGGTCTGCACACAGCGACACTTTTAGCTCGGTTTTGCATCATTACAACACCTAGGCGAAGGGGCAAATGGAAGATAAATATGGATAAAAGGGAAGAGAGGGGCAAGGAAGGCGATAAAGCTAAGGCAAAGAGAGGCAGGGAAAAAATGAT
>NC_051407.1:30521866-30522123 GCF_015228065.2 Penaeus monodon
CGTTAGAGGTTAGGGGTATGTGTGTGGGGGGGGGGGTGAAGGGGTCTGGGAACTGTTCCCCACATATGGAATACTTGACACGTTTTTCGGAGGATTGTGGTGCTACCGCCCTCTTTCTGACGTCCGGAGGCAGGGTACAAGGGAAGGGCATGTTGGACTCTGCACTGTAATTCATTTGGTGGATGAACCATGAGGATTCGTTGAAGAATACACAGGAGTTGCGTCATGACCTTCGTCACGCAGGAACGGATCGGTTG
>NC_051407.1:30522639-30522744 GCF_015228065.2 Penaeus monodon
ATTCGCGAGATTGCTCGAGTTTATTCATTCTGAGAGGGAATTGTCCGCCATTATTGCCGGCGCAGCTGACATTGCACGTGTTGCCATGACCTCTTCCCCTCCTAC
>NC_051407.1:30524079-30524333 GCF_015228065.2 Penaeus monodon
CAAGAATTTTCGAAAAACCCTCTCCCTGCCCCCCCCCCCTCACCCCCCAAAAAAGAAAAACAGAAAAAGAAGTTTACATCACCTTCCTTTCTCCGTCCCGATATGTTTAGCGCGATCGGCCTCGAGGCACAATGATCGTCCATTAGCGCGGCGACCTCAACAATGGAACGCATTTGTACCTTTGGAAAATAACAGATGTTCGCGTCATTTCAGCAACACTAAATGTTTTTTGGGGAGGGGCTAGGAAGTTTGTT
>NC_051407.1:30524371-30524527 GCF_015228065.2 Penaeus monodon
ATTTAGGTGCGAGGAGAGGTTCATTATTGCAACCGCCAAAATTACCATTAATTCTGGTTCTCTTTTCCGTTGATTATACTCTAATCTGTTCCTTATATTTTGATTTGACTTTTCATTTCTCTTAAAACGGATATAAGTACCTTTTCGTTTGCTTTA
>NC_051407.1:30524824-30524963 GCF_015228065.2 Penaeus monodon
AAATTTAAACCAAGAATATCACATGATCACCCAATGTTTTGTAATATTTCTCGGAAGATAATTTCTAACAGCTGCTTATCTTCTCTTGCAGGGGGATTCCCCGTTTGGACGCACGGAAGCCTATATGAAATTAGACCAA
>NC_051407.1:30525246-30525424 GCF_015228065.2 Penaeus monodon
GTAAAGATATGAATTGAGGCTTGCCAATTTTATTAGATGGTTTAAGTCGAATTTTTACGGCCAGGTTGATTCATTAACCAAGGCACTTTGACAAAAATAGTGCTAAAAGTTCTTTATATTGGTAAGTTCGTATATTTATCAGCTTTAGAAGCTCTTAGACCGGTTTATCTTTGCTGAT
>NC_051407.1:30525620-30525923 GCF_015228065.2 Penaeus monodon
TTCTTTTTTTCCTTTACAACACTTTTTAAAAGTGATAACGATTAGTTGTGTATGAAAAATAATTATTTTATAAAATTAATTTTTGGATTTAATACTTTTTTTACTTTCTTACGCTTCATTTACCAATTTGATTATTAATTAATTTGCATATTTTAGGTTTATTTGTTTTGCTTTGATATTTCGGGCACTGTTTACTTTCTCTAATTATGGTCGTTTAAAAATGCAGCTACATTTTGCTTTCTATTGTAAATGTTCTGATAGCGCCTAAGGGTACCTATGCTAATACATATACAAAAACGTGCT
>NC_051407.1:30526301-30527224 GCF_015228065.2 Penaeus monodon
GAAATTCCCTTCATAACATGCCCACTCATCACCCAAGAATACACGCATAAACCTCGCAGAATTCCGATTCCCGTCACGCCATTCCCAGATCCCGCACAGACATGACTCACGCACCCACACTCGTATTCTGAAACGCCACTCAGGCGCGTCCTCTCCCTTGGGCCCTTAGTGAGTTGCAGGCGTCGGTCTTACACACATCAAACCCCCGAGTCGATAACGAATCCGCTATTAATTTAACGCCAAGTTGATTTCTCTTACCGCTGCGAAGGGGTTGCGACCTCGAGGGAAAGAGGTGATGAAAGGGGGTTAGCGGGAGGGGAAAGAGGGGGGGGGGTGGATAGCCAGTGGGGGAGGTAGGGTAGAGGGGGGAGGTTGGGAAGAGGGTATCGGGTGGGGGACGTTGGGTAGGGAGGGGGTGGAGAGGGAGGTTGGGAAGGAGGGAGGGGGTGGAGAGGGAGGTTGGGAAGGACGGAGGGGGTGGAGAGGGAGGTTGGGAAGGAGGGACGGCGGTCTGGAGCGGGAGGTTGGGAAGGGGGGGAGGGGTTTGGAGGGGGAGGTTGGGTGGGGTCTGTCTGTAGGGGGAGGTTGAGTAAGGGGTATCCGGAGAGGGAGGTTGGGTCGGGGTATCCATAGGGGAGGGAGGGGGGTGGGTTGAGTGGTATCTAGCGGTGAGGATGGGGGTCGAGGGGGATCTAGCGGTGAGGATGGGGGTCGAGGGTGAGTTGAACTGGAGAAGGGGAGGTCTATATCGCTTAGTTATTGGTTTGTTTAACATCGTTTCCGCACCATCGCCGCGGCTGCATCTCGTTTTGGGGGAAACAGACGAGGGTGAGGATGCAGGCGGTGGCGACGTGATGACTCGTTAGGGCTGACGTGATGACCTGTTATTGGTGAAGCCATGACCTGTCATAAAGGGTGACCTG
>NC_051407.1:30527425-30527758 GCF_015228065.2 Penaeus monodon
AAAGGTGACCTGATAAAGGTGATGTGATGACCTGTTTTGGGTGATGTGATAACCTGACATGAGTAATGACCTGGTTTGGGCCTGTTTGGGTGATGTGATAACCTGACATGAGTAATGACCTGGTTTGGGTGATGTGATAACCTGACATGAGTAATGACCTGGTTTGGGTGATGTGATAACCTGACATGAGTAATGACCTGATACCCACGAAATGATGACTTGACATGTGAGCTTTTCTGACGGGGATGGATTAGCTTTCCGATGCGATGGACTTTCGGGTGCCTCCCCCCCCCCACCGCGGAGATAAAGCGTGATGGAGTGGGAGGCTGCGAA
>NC_051407.1:30528470-30528627 GCF_015228065.2 Penaeus monodon
TCTATCCTCCAACCCTCCTACTCGATCTGTCCATGCACTTCTCTCTTCTACGCCAGGCTCTCTCGCGCCCTGAGATTAAACCGATATGAATTTCATAGCACTGAACACCTGTGTATGTGAAATTGCTTCTGTATATTCTTCTTAAAGTTAGATGCTT
>NC_051407.1:30530438-30530934 GCF_015228065.2 Penaeus monodon
CCCTTGACTGTCAAATTCCGCAACTGTTCACTCCGTTAAACTTCAGAAAATCGCATTGAAAAACAAACAAAAACAATTCTAAAAGCGTTTGACTCTTGAATTTATATTACACTTTTTTCTTCCTGTGGTTTTTAAGATTGACACTTTTTATTTCGAGCGGAGAAGGATTTATATATGCAGTTGTAAGATTTTTTTTCCTTTAAAAGGAATGTGAAAGAAAAATACTGTTAATGACGATAATAATAATAAAAAATGGTGATAAAATGCATCTGCCAATTGGTAAAAGAAACCCTGTTGCTTTTACACTTCCATGCGCGTTTGTGTTTTGCGAAAAAAGGAAAGAAAAAAAATATGTATGTATGCAAAGGTTAAAGCCACGAACAAAAATGAGCTCATGATTCCCTGGTTGGGTCATAAGCGTACACACATGCATACAGACTGTGCCTTCCCTGCTATTATGTGGGTAAAGCTAGATTTTAACACAATGCAGAAAGGA
>NC_051407.1:30531236-30532124 GCF_015228065.2 Penaeus monodon
GAGAGAGCAAGGTTTTCCCCGAGAGTGAGACATATGGTTATGACTATAGTTCCCGATCCAGAGCTCGTAATGGGGAACTTCTTCCATATTATTGGCAATTTTCGGCTTGAAATATAAGTAGAAAATGTGGAAAATGTGGACGATTACCACATAACTCAAGGAAGGTCGGTGCTCCGCCCAGTTCTAGTAAAATCTTCGACCTTACTGAAAGATAAAGTACCAGTATTACGGACAAAGTTCAAACCATATTGACCCGTTGCGAAGCCTGAACGACCTCACTTCACCATGAACTGCTTTGGACCCTTGCCTCAGGGACTTTACCATTATGACCTCAGCACTACGACTTGACAGGTTACGACCTCACCAGCATGACCTTGATTCCACAATATTGACCTTACTACCGTTACCACACCCTGTATGTTCCCTGTATACCTCTACTACTACGACCATCATCATTGTGACCCTAATAATTATAATCCCAAACATCCAAATACTACGGTCTTCACACCCTACCTATACCACGTAAGTCCCTATTAAAAACCTCTTTTACTTTTTCCTTATAGCCTGACGAACCAGGTGGTGGCGCTGAAGGAGATCCGGCTTCAGGAGGAAGAGGGAGCGCCCTTCACTGCCATCAGAGAGGCTTCGCTCCTGAAACAGCTCAAACACGCCAACATAGTCACGCTGCACGACATCATCCACACGCGGGAGACCCTCACCTTCGTCTTCGAGTATGTGGTGAGTATGTGCAGAGGTTTTCGGGGGATTCTGGTTAATGAGCTAAGGGAGGGAGTCTGGATTCTCTGGGATTCTGTGGGGGATCTGGGAGCATTTTAGGGCTGTGATTGAAGATTCTGTGGGATTCGATTGTGGGAAACACGGGGACGG
>NC_051407.1:30532263-30532348 GCF_015228065.2 Penaeus monodon
ACCTTACGTATATGATAGATTCCTCAGCATCCTTCTCTCTCTGCCCGTCAGTACACAGATCTGGCACAGTAGTATTGTCTTCATT
>NC_051407.1:30532418-30533124 GCF_015228065.2 Penaeus monodon
TCTCCAATATTTCCGTCTCCGCCCCATGGTACACGAACTGTCGCAGGATTTACCATCATAATTTTCAACATTCCTAGCTTCATCATTACCATTAGCCTGAGCGTAATCGACATTCATTTTCCTATTATCATTATTACCAGTTTAACCATAATGTGTACTCGTATTATTTTTATTTCTAATTATCTGTACTTTTCCTATTATTATTATCATCATTTTAATCATAAAGTGTACGCCTATTATTTTTATTTCTGTATTTATCAGTTCTTTTCTTATCATAACCATCACCATTTTAATCATAAAGCGTACCCCTATATTAACCACTTTCTCTCCCTCTTCTCCGCCAGCACACGGACCTGTCGCAGTACCTGGAGAAGCACGGGGGCGGGCTGCACCCTCGGAACGTCAAACTGTTTCTGTTCCAGCTCCTGCGCGGCCTCTCCTACTGCCACCGCCGGAGGATCCTGCATAGAGACATCAAACCCCAGAACCTCCTCATCTCGGAAGTTGGCGAACTTAAGATCGCGGACTTCGGTAAGGGCTGGTGTAGGAGGCTCTGGTTGATGGATAGAGTCTGTGGAGGATTGTAGAGTGTGTTTTTATCGGAGATTGATATGATATAGCGATTAGTGTGTTTTGGTGTTAATATATATATTCTCGATTTACACCATTCTAAATGTTTTGTTTTTCCTCCCCTGCCTTATACTCT
>NC_051407.1:30533485-30533731 GCF_015228065.2 Penaeus monodon
CACAGGCCTCGCCCGCGCCAAGTCCGTACCGTCGCACACCTACTCGCACGAGGTGGTGACGCTGTGGTACCGGCCTCCCGACGTCCTGCTGGGCTCCACGGACTACTCCACCTCCCTGGACATGTGGGGCGTCGGCTGCATCTTCACCGAGATGATCACGGGCGTGCCAGCATTCCCAGGCGTCAGGGACATTCAGGACCAGCTCGATAAAATATTCAAAGTGAGACAGTCTGCTTTGATAATCTG
>NC_051407.1:30533783-30533988 GCF_015228065.2 Penaeus monodon
TGAGACAGTATGCCTTTTTGAATCTGTTTCTCTGTATTCATGTTCTATTTGATGTATTCATTCCCAGAGGCTCTTTTTATGATAACGATTATAGTATTGTTCGAATACAACGTTAGTCTACCGTGATTATGGTATTGATAATGATTGTCGTAATAAGTGTTATAATCAGTATTTCCATTACTGTTTTTAGTTCTGCCCTAAGCGA
>NC_051407.1:30534041-30534333 GCF_015228065.2 Penaeus monodon
TATATATATTATATAAAAAACTAATGTTAACAAGAAAGAATATAGATCCCAGTACCGCCCGCCAACCTCTCCCCTCCTCACGCCCTCAGGTGGTGGGCACGCCGACGGAGGACACGTGGGCGGGGGTGACGTCCCTGCCCAACTACAAGCCGCATCGCCTCGTGCTGTACCGGCCGCGCAGACTCGCCTCGCTCTTCCCGAGACTTAATGACATTCCTCATGCCGAGTCGCTCGCCATGCAGTTCCTACAGGTAAGACTGATCAGCCTTCGTTTTTTTGTTTATCTATTTAT
>NC_051407.1:30534397-30534738 GCF_015228065.2 Penaeus monodon
CTTTGAACGATATTCCCCATGTTGAGTCGCTTGCCGAGAACGATTCTTGGTTCCTCCTTTGGTATCTTTTTTATTCTCTCTTGTCCATCTTCTTTTATTGTTCTCCTTATCCACTATCTTCTTTTCTTGTTCTCCTTATCCACCATCTTCTTTCTTCTTCTCCTTATCCACCATCTTCTTTTCTTCTTCTCCTTATCCACCATCTTCTTTTCTTCTTCTCCTTATCCACCATCTTCTTTTCTTCTTCTCCTTATCCACCATCTTCTTTTCTTCTTCTCCTTATCCACCATCTTCATGCTCTTCTTCCTTTGAAGGAACAAGTTCTTTGTCCCTCCTTCTTT
>NC_051407.1:30535350-30535888 GCF_015228065.2 Penaeus monodon
ATCTATCTTCATCTTTTCCTTTTAATCGACATTTCCTATGTTTAGTCGCTCGCCAGGCAGTTCCTACAGGTAAGTTTGTTTCTCCTTTGTTATCTTTTTTTTTTTCTCTTATCTATCTTCTTTTCTTGTTCTTCTTCTTTATCGACCTTCTTCGTCTTCCTCTTATTCTTATTCTTAGTCTCTCGCCAATCAGTTCCTACAGGTGAACGTTTTGTTTCTCCTTGTTATCTCTTTTTTTTCTCTTTATCTTTCTTCTTGTTCTTCTCTTATCATCTCATCTTCTTCGTCTTTCTTCTTCATTTTTTTGTCTCTCGCACATTCCCTACAGTTAGGGGGGGGGGTCTTGTTTCTTTCCTCTGTTGTTACTTTTTCTTTTTCTCTTTTTACCACTTCCCATTCTTTTTCCCCATCATCTTTTCTCTTCTTATCATTTTTTCTTCTCCATCCTACTTTCTTTTCTTCTCTTCTTTTTCTTATTTCTTCTTTTCTTCTTCTCTCTTTACTTCCCTCTTTCAGTGCTTTTTTCCTCTCATTTTCG
>NC_051407.1:30535943-30536084 GCF_015228065.2 Penaeus monodon
ATCATCATCGTCATATATTTTTTAAATAATTTTTCGTTATTTTCTTTTCTTTCTCCCTTTTCGTCTTATTATACTCCGCCTTCTCTTTAATACCATCCAAAGTTTATCCCGAAACAGTAATTTATCTTATAGGATTTATCT
>NC_051407.1:30536376-30536849 GCF_015228065.2 Penaeus monodon
GTGAGCATGATCGCATCTATTTTGCCATTCATGGTTTAATTAGCGTTGAACAGCCTTGCGAAATAACTGTGCTAATAACAGCTATCAATACACTGTTTTCCAATAACAGCAAAACCGTATTGCCAGACCTGACTCCCGAGCACTCCTAAAAAAGAGAAAAAACTCACGAAAATGTTTAGTCAATAACCTCATCAGACATTATTTGCAGTATATATTTTTTCAACTGCATATTTTGCGGTTGAGTGAACCAGTTATCAATACATCAAACCCAATTATTTCTGCGTTATTATTAGAGAATTTGTTAGATGATTATTAATGTCTGATATTCAGTATGTGTAAAGTGTTGCCAAAATGTTTTTTTTTTTTTTTAATGCGGTTCTGTGTTGGCATGTTTGTGTAAATATAAATACGGATTCATTCACCCCATACAAAAATATAAATAGATATATACACTATGCAAACCAGCACGTACT
>NC_051407.1:30536940-30537282 GCF_015228065.2 Penaeus monodon
TATACATTCACTCTTATCCACACATAAACAAACAACAGAGACTGCAAGATTACGTACGACGAAACCCAACAGCCTTTAACGAAGATAACACCAGACCTCCTCTTCTCTTCCAGATTCAGCCAAACAAGAGGATATCCTCCGAATCAGCCCTTAGACACAGCTACTTTGCCGACCTTCCTCCAAGCATATATGATTTAGATCCAGGTAAGCTTCGGTGCCTCTGGCTAGTTGGGGAGCCGTGCTTGCTATTTCTCGTTCTTTTTTTTTTGAATTTATTTGCGAATGTATTTAGTCTTACAGTTTTTTTTTTTCTTTCTCTCTGGTGTATAGGGCATGTCTGAG
>NC_051407.1:30537581-30537866 GCF_015228065.2 Penaeus monodon
GATGTGCATTGTTAATTTTCAAACTGCAATTAATCAACAAGGAGAAGACATGATAATTTGGCCTTTGCTTAATGACTGACGTAATTTATGCGGTCTCAGCGGTCTTTACGAGATTCAAATGAAGGATAATTTACATGATTGCAACATCCTACTGACTGATTTTAACAATTACCACAGTATTAAGGTCATAATACGTCTTCAGAACATAAAAGTTCGTAATGTAAAATGGAAAAGATCAATAAGATTAAACATTTGGAAACAAAACACACATACTAAAACAATTAT
>NC_051407.1:30538132-30538422 GCF_015228065.2 Penaeus monodon
CTAACATGAAGAATGGAAATTTGCAATGTTCATTTGGCTGTATAGCACAGATGAAAGCGAAAGAGGGAAATGGATGAACTAACATGAAACGAGAGGCCGTAGTTTATTACATTTTATTTGTAAATCGCTTCTGTAGACACGTTGGATTTTAATTTCCTGGAAAAAATGTGAACAAAAAGTATGCAAATTCATTTTTTTTTTTAATGCTCGTGGATATATCAAAGGAAGCGTCCCGCATGCAGAGCTGTGTACTGTTCTTGGTGTTATTTTCAACACTCACATGGGAAGAG
>NC_051407.1:30540121-30540352 GCF_015228065.2 Penaeus monodon
ATTTCTGCAAATTTTTCGTCTTCCTCTGCTTCTCACTGATCAGCTTTTGTTCCCGTGTGTATTTCTCGACAGCTTTTGTCTCCGTCGCAAAGGCGGGCGGACGCTCCCTTAAGCATGCCTTTCAGGGCTTATTTTTTGCCCTTACTATGCAGATATTTTTAGGCTTTTCTAAGGGATGCGGGGTAATTTTCTTAAAACGGCACACATGTATGCGAATGGACACATGTACGG
>NC_051407.1:30540596-30540665 GCF_015228065.2 Penaeus monodon
CTTAACTCCAGCGCTATCTGATGAAAAAAAGTCCAAACATACAGGACTAGTCCCAAACAGTGTGTGTGC
>NC_051407.1:30540748-30541080 GCF_015228065.2 Penaeus monodon
CATAATTTAACTAAAACTTCTATTTGTCTGTATGAAGTACATCAACCCCTTACTCCTATTTTCCCCTTCCTCTCCTAATCCGCATTCTCAATGATCTCACTTTCCCTTTCTCTCCCTTTCAGAGCAATCAATATTCTCCGTGGGGGGCGTACGCGTGGCCCAGGAACTACGGAACTACCCTACGTCAGTGATCCAGGCGGCTAGGGAGATCAGGAAATTGGTCTAGTGCCAGAAGGGGTCCTAATTTACCCTTAACAAATTAGGTCCTGCAAGGATATAAGCAATGGAAAACCAACCCCGAGAATAAATAAGCACCGATATGCATCATCACC
>NC_051407.1:30541242-30541503 GCF_015228065.2 Penaeus monodon
AACACTGCGCAAGGAACTTCACTGACAGGGGAGTCCTTGCTGTTGATTCCTTTTTTATGGAGGACAGTCGTATAAGAACATCTCTAATTCCGGGACATCAAGATAGAAGTTTATTGATAAAGAAAGAAGAAAGGGAAACTGAAAAAAAAGTATATATTTACGAAAAGATGTTCCTCTGTTGTCTTTTTTCCTTTTGACGTGACTTTTTTTTTTTGGGGAAACTTTGGGAACACGAATGAAGACGAAATTGTTGTTTGAGGA
>NC_051407.1:30541559-30541832 GCF_015228065.2 Penaeus monodon
CTCGGAAATGAGTTGATTCCAGCGAGTTTTGACGGGTCTCCCCACTGGCGGCTTGAGCTCGCTTGGCTGCGGGTTGTAATCACATTGGTTATGTATAATGCTTTTCTTGATATGGCCAGCTGTCCGGAAAATAGAAACACGACAAATTCATTAGATGGCTATCCAACAGTGATACTTAGAATCAGAGTATATACAAAAATGAAAAAAAAAGATATATCGTAGAAAATAATAGATAAAACTGAAAAGGGAAAAAATAGGCAATAAAGTTTTAAT
>NC_051407.1:30541860-30542409 GCF_015228065.2 Penaeus monodon
TTTCATGAAACATGCTATGCATGTTTATTATGAACTTTTTTTTCTTTCACATAAGTTAGATATTGTTTGAACTGATTTCTAGGCGTTTAAGCAAAGAAAGCCAAATCAACCCAGCATTAAAATGACCCAGTAGAAGCGGGACAGGCAGCGAGAACGTGTCGAAAATATCCTAACTGGCAACAGAAGTAGATGCCACTGAACAGGTCTTTCCTACACTTAGGTGATACTAAATGGTATTTTTCATCGTTGTAATGACAGTCGCGGATCGTCACTGTGGAAAATACATACATGAGATATATTACATATGACTTAAGTAACTGCTGCGGAAACAGATTTATAGAATACGATATTGTAAAAAATGGAATTACATGAATTCTATATAGATGATCTTTGTACATGCGGGATTATACTTAATCCAAAGAAAAGCAAAGATGAAACCTCATTTTATATATATGAAACGTTTTGAAGTTCCTGATATTTGTGGCAAAGGAGGGAACAAAGAGAGAAATCAAAACACACAAAAAAATCACTTTAAACCTTCGAGTTCAA
>NC_051407.1:30542438-30543110 GCF_015228065.2 Penaeus monodon
CTTGTCCCCTCCCGCCTTTATCAGTTCTGAACAGGATAATATTCCTCACGATCTTCTTACAGTCTTGGATTCTATCATCTATCACCGTTTCAAATGATCAACCGTAGAACAGATAGAAATAGCTATAGCGTTAGGCCGATTTATCATTGAAGTAGCGATAGTGTTCATAGATTGTACAAGTAGTATTAGGAATAGAGAGAGAGTCTCAACGTGACTATTATTCGTAGATTACTATCGACATTTGGATTATGTATTGCGGTTACTACGTGTTAAAAATCATCAAATGGGTGATCAGAGTTCACTGTGGCAATTAAAGAAATAGGTATGAGTGATAATGAATCTATTGCTTTGTGGAATCATTCTTTCTAATTCGTATTTTTTTCTGTACGTGCGGGCTAACATGTGCTTATAAGTTGAGGAATGTGGTAATGAAGATTCTGACGTTTTTTTTGTTTTTTTTTCTCTCGGGATTTTACGCTTGGCATGAAGGTTTGTTGGAATTTGGTTCATTCAGAGATTTTTTTCGATCGTTGCCAAAATCGTGCGAAGGAGTCTTCTTGATGGTAAATTCTTCTACATTTCGATTTCTCACATTCACTGCGCCTTCCATCTCTAACACTAATTTGTCCCTGCACTGTGATTATCGGTGTTACTTATTCTTACTTGCATTTC
>NC_051407.1:30543207-30543426 GCF_015228065.2 Penaeus monodon
CCCACATCGCATTTAGAATTTAATTGAATATCTGAATTTCGATCCTAACTTCGGCATAAAAGCATCGCAAAATCGAGAGATCGCAGCCGTAAGCCGCTTTATTGCACTCTATCGTTTGTGTGACATCCAGGCTTAGGACATGTGTTGAACGGGGATGTGGAAGTTACCGTTAAAGTTGCAGTTACGCCGTAAAGGTAAAATAAAGTGGGACTGAACGAA
>NC_051407.1:30543497-30543878 GCF_015228065.2 Penaeus monodon
TTGTTTTGAAAGAGAAGAACTTTGAAAAGGCTCCTCCCCGCTAAACACGTTCTCTAGAGCCGATCCCGCACTCGCGAACCGCAAGATCAAAACGTAATACAAAGTAGAAAGAAAGAAACCCTCTTGAGCTGCTTGTCACCGTTTCATTTTTAACCTCGAATGTTGCACAGTCCTCCATTACTTTATTGCACAATAGTAGGGCCTTCTTTTCTTTGCACATTTGCGTATACAATACACATAATTGCTATTGAAACTGTGATAATGCATTAAACACAACGTATACCGAATGTGACGTTACATGATGCAGAGGAGACATAATATATTGTTCATAAGTTTATCTGTTTCACGATAAGGAATACTTTTGCATTTCAAGAATTGCCA
>NC_051407.1:30543934-30544939 GCF_015228065.2 Penaeus monodon
GCGAACCAAAACTAAAATGACATTATTCTAAGCCAATCAGTATTTAGTCTAATATGCATCAGAGTGGTGAACACGTTTTATGTTTTATGTTGTTTGGCCAACGAGACTGCAATCACCGGTATCACAGAAGTTTTATGAGTAAGAATTACAACAGCAACTGTATTTATATCATACATTATGTGTATTATACATCCATGTTTCTTTCAATTTTATCATTAAAATATGTGAAAGGGGCCAAATGTATAATTATTTTGACGTGATAACCGACGTAATGACTGTGGATAACAGTTGAAGATTATTGTAGTTGGCTAGATGGATGTAAAACTCTGGTACAATATACTCTTGAGGTCTTATCTTATTATTTGGTGCGTTTTAGATGAAAATTTGAAGGGGTTACTTTTCAAAGATCAATTTGTTATCCTCTTTATTATTAAAATTAACAGTGTCATTTTTTACTGCTATTGTCGCTAAAATTTACCATCATGATGTTTTATTTTCTTGTGTATATCTATTATACAGCAGTTGTTTACGTAGAGTATAAAGTATATGTATCAGGAAAACAGTGTAGCTGCTCAATAATGCAAGATGTAACAGTGCCTGTCTATGCCCAGTTAGGTACACGTGGACTGAACCCCTAATGATGTCCTTGTAAATGTGTCTCAGACTTATTCTAGTTTATTAAATAAAATAATAAAAATATATGAGGTGTGAGTCTGATGGAGAATGGTGATTTATTTGTTTTGTTTCTCTGATGTAAAGCTGAATCGATGGGAACGCGTGTAAACGTTTCATTTCCAAAACATTATTGGTTTTATTTACAATTAGATTGAAATTTCCACTTACTGTTATGTGTATTTATTTTTCAAAAAACTATTTCCGTCGATATGGTACTTTTGATAAGGTTCAGATATTGAACGTTTTCACAATTAAGATTACTTGATGGTTTGTTCGTTGCAGACTTTATATGACGCACTGTCTTCACATTCTAATGATAAACAAATTACT
>NC_051407.1:30545403-30545938 GCF_015228065.2 Penaeus monodon
ATTTTCTGAAGTTTCTTTTATGTACGAGTAGTACTACACTATCACCATTCAAAAAAAAAATCTCATATTTTGATGAAAGGTGGAGAAAGTAGCCTATTGTGTTTGTGTTCCTTTTTCTTTCGTTTTATTGTCATTCAAAAAAGGATAAATTTGATATTGTTATATGTCTTAGATAATTTGAAGATTTTTCTGCAGATGCATATTACTTGTGCTTTAACAATTCACAGCAATTATTTGCAACACGGATTTTCCTTACAACATATTTCGAAGAACTCTACGACCAGTTATTTCTTATACAAAATATCTGAAAGATACCAAGAATACTATTATTTCTACAATACATCGGATCTGTTTTCAGTGTTACCATATCCTGACAATAGGCGCAAGCGACTCGGTTTCCAAGTGAAGATTAGCATTATAGTGAATTCGTGATTCAGTTCCAGGTGCTTATTGGATTAATCAGCAACGTTGTGTATTGAACATTACTTGAATCTCGTTCAGCCTATGCTACCGTATAATTTTGTAGATTAAAGTT
>NC_051407.1:30546011-30547841 GCF_015228065.2 Penaeus monodon
CTTAGGCGACACATGAAGTTATCACACAATTCTTGATCTCTTTTAAAATCTATTAGTGTACAAAGTCGAATTCTTTCGAACTGTTTTGAACTTAGATATCAGATTCAGTAGTTGAAAGAAAATATGCAGTCACTTGAATTCACGTAAATCATACTTGATTTACCTTAGTTGGTTTATCTTATATCTTGTATAGTGAAATAGATAACTGCTTAAATGAATTTTGACCCGCAATCTCATTTCCATTTCCCAGGAGGGGGAAACATGCGTAAAGTAGTGCGTTTTAACCTCAACTCAACGAAACAAGTGAAGTCAATATACTAGTAGCTACTTCATAATAAATCTTTGCTCAATCCATTTTTATGTTCATTTTTTATTAATCATTCTATCAAACAAAACAGAATAATGTTACGTATAATGAATCTGCAACGGCATTTTCACACGTCGGTATTTCTCTTTCAAAAACAGATCTTCTTTGGGTTCATGTTTCTTGTAGGGCTGCAGATGAATTAGATTTTATTACTGCATACTGTAGTTTTGTAGTTTTATATAGAATGGATATATCAAAGAAGTTTATGTCTGCAGTCCCCAGGCAAGTATATGGCTTCAAGGAAAGTTGATATTATATAGGCTTTATCTGATGTACTTTGTTATATGCTTTGTGTGCCATGTTACAATTCTTGGCTTCTCGATTCAGACACTTGTAATTATGCTGTACAGTATTAATTATTAGAGTTCATGTAAATTTTTCAAATTTGTACATGTGTTCAAGGATATGTAAATCTATTTTAGGTTTGTACATGTGTTATTTCATGATGGTTTCATGGGAGGAAAATAGGGGATCTGTTGAATAATTAAGGAATTTGAAAATATGTAAATAGGAGAATTTTTAGCATATTAGGACAGAAGGACACGGTTCTACTCGAAATGTTGTGATAGCACAGAAACGTCATATTCATTTGAAGTGTAATTGGATGTGTTCTGAAGCGACGCATTCACAAATTTCCGAATATGGCCCCCGATTTCTGCTATAGTTCAGGTATGACTGGAGAATTCTGACCTTAGTGTTCATGGTTTTAAGTGTTTCAAATAAAACAGCTTTTATAGCCCCCCCAAGTATATGCCCAGTTTTTTGCACAATTCTTATGTACTTTGTCTTTTTTGAGTATGGTTGAATGAAAACTTCTAAAAATTACATGCTTACACACAGTTTTTCGTGCTTTTCAAATGGCACATAAATAGTTTAGGAAAAATTATAAAAGATCTTTACAGTTTGATCTAGAGACAATGCTTTTGACACTGATATACAGATATGATTTGTGATATATGGTTATTAAGATGTATTTAGACAACCGTCTCTTTTTATCTCTTTATTACTAAATCAAAGTTGTTTATTGTTTTTGCATCATGTCATATCAATAAGATGTGAACATGCACAGTTTTGTTCGGTATCCCTTTATGATATTACCTAAACGAATACACCGTAATATTTCTGAAAAAAGTAAAGATATGTAGTTAATAATACATTTAGGTGGATTTTCTTGGTGTTTCAATACAATGAAGAAAAAAAGACATGTATTAAAAAAAAAATTATAGAAAGAAACAGTGTCACTTTATAAGGACTGGAACGCTAATGTGATTTCTAATTTCTCTTTCTTTATTATTATTACAATTTTGTTTATGATTTAGTAAAATGAATGACAGCCCAAATCCAGGCCTAAGGTTGAGGGCGTCCTGCCAAAGTAGCGGTGGTCAACTTGTGTATGAATGAATGGTTTTAATACAAATGTTTAGCATGACATAGTTTCATTTCCCACCTTAGAGGATTAAAAT
>NC_051407.1:30547946-30548059 GCF_015228065.2 Penaeus monodon
CATGGTAAATTCCACAAAAGTTACAGTATATAGTAAAAAAGTAGATTTCAGTTCAAGACTACATAGTCATATCATACAAATTAGAGATCGTACAGGTCGGTGTACTCACACAC
>NC_051407.1:30548183-30548278 GCF_015228065.2 Penaeus monodon
CAGTAAAAACAGACAACCAAATGGTCAGCCAGCGGCGGGAAGCATCGATTAATGTGAAACCATCACCATACCCATCACCAGCTGAAAGACCATTT
>NC_051407.1:30549460-30549572 GCF_015228065.2 Penaeus monodon
TACACTTTTTGGAATAGATTACTTCGACTACTTATGCAAACAGTAACCGATTACCTTTTAATCAAAAGGTAATCGGATTACCTTTTAATCAAAAGGTAATCGGTTACTGTTC
>NC_051407.1:30549654-30549904 GCF_015228065.2 Penaeus monodon
TTCTTCCTTCCTGTATGTGGGCTTGTGTTTGTGTTGAAACGGTTACTGGCACCTTTTTCCTCCTCCCTCCTTCCCCACCACCACCCAAAGACCCGGCAGATAACAGGTTTGAAGGAGCAATGCGGGTATATATGCACACACAAAAAAATAAACAAGCATCCGTACAAGAAACAATTAGTACTACCTCTTAGAGTGACAAATAAATAAGTAGACAAATGAAAAAAAAGAAGATGTCATGGTGAATTGTGTG
>NC_051407.1:30550004-30550656 GCF_015228065.2 Penaeus monodon
TATACGCCCACCACATATATGTATATGGTCATCTATCTCTACGACTGTTTATATGTATATGTTCAATTAAATATTTCTACAAGTTTCTACAAACATTTTACTTTAATTTTTAATTTCCTTTCGTGTTTCATTTGTGATCTGTCTTTTCTTATCCTTCTTTTTCATTTCAGTAATTACGCCCTTCTCCGGCCGAAGAAAGAAATTGCCCAAAGAGAAAAACAACCTCGGACACAGCTTAAGCAAAACACAACGTTACAGGAATCCGCCATACTTCTCTAGTCGCCTGAACATATTACCCGCACACACCGCGACCATAAATTCTCCATCGTGCAATAATTACAACACCACACGCGTAATTTCCTTTATTAAATTTGCTACCAGACTGCTCAGCGTTGTGCTGTTAATCTCCCTACGCCTGATTACACTTCCAGCCACCGATTACCAGTGTTGCCAGAACGACGAGCGAACTAACACGTGGCGACGAACACAGACCTCTGATGTCTTGACGATCAACCCAAGATAGGCACGAAAGGCTACGTTCACATACGGCTTTCTAAAACCGCATGAGTTGCTGCCTTGTCGTCGGGGTTTTATCGTATGTGTGTTATACATGAGGTAAAGAAAGAAGCAGACAAACAGTGAGAGTAAGACC
>NC_051407.1:30550731-30551012 GCF_015228065.2 Penaeus monodon
CGTGGGTTGGGAGGGGGCGGGGTAAAAAGGAATGAGAGACAGGGAGAGGGGGAGAGATACAAATCCCTGTAAGATATTTACTTATAAAAGTCGGATAGGGAGAGGGACAGACGCAGAAATACATTCAACTGAAAATAAAGTCAGCGAGACATTATACATTATCTTAACACTGATGTACTATCAAATAGTGGGTATGATGTAAATGTATCATGTGTAAAACACGAAAACTTTTGATAGCTGTTAGTGTTATTTATATGTTATCATGTGTGCGCCTGTGCTTG
>NC_051407.1:30551437-30552046 GCF_015228065.2 Penaeus monodon
ATACTTTAGGTGAAATTTCTTTCACCTTAGGTGTCATGTTGCAATATGAATGGTACTCTCGAATGCAAGTTAAATAATCTAAAACATGACATGGCTGGGAAAGCAAATGGGACACCGACCATATGCCTGAAACCTTAGTCATATAATCATATCTGAAAATTAAACATGAATAGAATCAATTATATTTATAGAAATAATACTAATAACTGCATCACCCACTAAAACACTCCCGTAAAAAAATGGGGTGAAAATACAAATAAGAGAAAAATAAGAAAAAAAAAGAAAAACAAGAAAAGGGAGAAGAAACACCGAAAGGAAAAGAGGAGAAACGAAGACAAGTCCGGATTTCCAGTGCCAAGCTCACTCTCGTTGCCGGAAGATGAATCTATTGTATCCCCGAGACCCACGCCGATCTCTGTTCTGGCTCAACACAGCTGCCCTGGCGTGCATGGGTTGCTCTTCATTCAATCTTCTTTTTTTCATTTATTATCATTATTTTGATATCTATAAGTATTTCATCTGTTTTACTTTCATTTGTTTATCTTCAGTTTTGTTGAGATATACGTAAATTCTTCCTCAAAGGTGTCCCTGTTCTCACTTACAGAGTTA
>NC_051407.1:30552555-30552622 GCF_015228065.2 Penaeus monodon
GTCGTTAGATGAACTGGCTCGGCCCTTGATCGCTCGTCATTCCCGGAACCAAATGCGGCATCCACAG
>NC_051407.1:30561764-30561899 GCF_015228065.2 Penaeus monodon
GGTCATATGATTATATATCTCCTTCCATACTGAATGTTTTGACCATGCACTTTAACCTGTCTCAGTTAGTCCAGATGAAAGTTGCACTACGTATATCAGCGATATCTAATGCAATCCATTCTAGATCAAGGTGCC
>NC_051407.1:30562052-30562347 GCF_015228065.2 Penaeus monodon
AAGAATGTGAGAGGTTAGATAAAAATAATGAATGAGAGAGAGAAATTGACGAATAACCCCCCAGAAAAAACCAACCCAATTTAATACCCTCTAGAAAAACCAAAGGCCCCCTCGGAAACGTTTTGGGGCCAGCTGGGGCAAGACACTTCCCCCTGGGTTTGACTGAAACATTTTAGTTGTTTTTGGAAAAAGCAATAGAAATTTTTTTCCCCTAAAATGTACGACCGCATTTTACAAAGGGCCCTTTCTGCCGGGGCCCTCCCCTAGTGTTTCCAAAAAGGGAAACAAAAACAAA
>NC_051407.1:30562375-30563016 GCF_015228065.2 Penaeus monodon
GGTAAAAAAGCGAAAAGGGAAATAAAAATGACTTTAGTTTTTAAAACGCCCACACTGTGATTTAATTATATTTTCTTTGATTTTAAAGCTAATTCCAAGGATATGTTTATAAAGATAATTGGATAAATAGACAGAAAGATAGACAAACATATAATCAGATTGTCTTTAGATAAATAAAAAGACAGATGGATATACTGTATATGCATCCATGTGGGTGTGCTTTTGTGTATATTTTCCCTTTACCCCATCAAATTTAAATGCATAATTTTTAAAATGAAAAAAGGGGGATACAAAACCAAAAAATTCCCCCTCTGCCTTCTCCATTTCGGCTATTATCTTGTTTCCCTATATAAAGGAAACTTTTAAAAAAAACTCACTTCCTTTTTCCCATTTTCCTCCCCCAAACCTCCCTTTTTTTAAACGAATTTTTTTTTTCGCAATTAGAGGACCTCCCAGGCTTTTCCCGGGAGAGGCAGTTTTTGGCTAACTCTGAAAAAGTGCCATCGCCCGTAATGCCGGCTTTTAAAAAAAAGGGAAGAAACAAAAAATAAAACGGCAAGAAATTGCATGCGAGAATTACAGGCCGTGACTGGTTCCCTTCCTCTCTCTCTTTTTAATTCCCCGAAAAAAGGGTATATTGT
>NC_051407.1:30566801-30566939 GCF_015228065.2 Penaeus monodon
TTTATGTTTTTGGCCAATTATGATTTTTATTATCGTTATTGTATACTTATCATGATGTTTTTTGTTTTACCATTGTTTTTTTCGTGATTTTTTTTTTGTTTTATTTCATGATGGGGGGTAAATGAGGGTTATCATTAA
>NC_051407.1:30566997-30567179 GCF_015228065.2 Penaeus monodon
GCATTCCATCATCGTCAGGGATACCCATTGCCTTTCATTGCTGTTCCCCAACCTCCCTTTAATCTTTTAACGCCCAATTTTATCACATACCCTCCTCACTTTTTCCCCTCTCGTTTTTCTCTATCCCCCTTTTTCCCCCTTTTTCATTCCCCTCCCCCCCTCTTTTCCCTTTTGACTATAAC
>NC_051407.1:30567273-30567429 GCF_015228065.2 Penaeus monodon
CCTCCATTTCCCCCCTGCCACCCAAATATCTCCCCCTTCGGTTTCCCCTATTTTTCCCATTCTCCTTTTTTGCTATCTTCTTTTTTTTCCCTTTTTTTTTCCTTTTACACCGAGTACCCACTTTTTCATCTTCATTTCATAGAACCTGTTCCCTCA
>NC_051407.1:30567549-30567663 GCF_015228065.2 Penaeus monodon
AAATTTTGTAGGAAAATGTTTAGATTAGGGACGTTAAAAGCACATACCGGATTCAATACAATAAAATAGATATTGAATGAATAAAAAAACCACCCCACACTCACAAAAAAAACC
>NC_051407.1:30567883-30568132 GCF_015228065.2 Penaeus monodon
GAGCGGGAATAAACAAGGTATGATTTTTGGGAAAGGGGCGTAAGATCGAAAACCCAAAATTTCCCATACCCCTCTCTTTCCTGTAATTTTCTGTCTTAATGGGGTTTATATTTGTTTTTGACCAAATAAAAATGATGGGATTTATAATTTTCAGATTCGTAATTTATCTCAGCTTTTTTTTTAAAAGTTTGCTCTCTTTGGTATTAAACATTTCATTTGTTTTTTCTTTCTTGTTCAATTTGATTGGGT
>NC_051407.1:30568165-30568435 GCF_015228065.2 Penaeus monodon
TTTTATTAGTTCCCCTTTTTTCCCCCCTTCAAGAGTTGAGTGGCAAAAGGAATACATGAGAAAAGGAAAATTATTGAAGAAAAAGAAAACATTTTAAATAAAAAACAGAAAGTAAAACAAAAAAAGAAAAAAAACAGCAAAAATATCAGTGATGAAAATAAAAATGATAATAATGATAGAAAGCCCCAACAATGAAAATAATAAGATAATAATGAAAATAACAACAACAGGGGATATAACAATATAAAAATTAATAATAATAATAAAAAC
>NC_051407.1:30568474-30569089 GCF_015228065.2 Penaeus monodon
TAAAAAATAAGGGTTTGAAAAACAGAAAAAGTTTTAAACCAAAAAATAATGATAAAAATATCCACAAAATAAAAAAATAATTTTATAAAACTATAAGGGGAATGATAAGGGGAAATGAATTTAATAAAAAAAAATTTTACAAGTTTAAAAATAAAACAAAAATATTGAAAAAATAAAAACCTTTTTGCGCACGAATCCCTTGCTTTTGCTTTTCAGTTTCCCCGCCCCCTCTCTCCAAAAAACCACTTTTCCCGGGCCCCTTTTCATTTTGGGGTCTCTGGGACCCGTTAAAAATCCAAATTTGGGCCCCTTTGGCCCTTCTCCTAACGCGTGGTTTTTTTTTCTTTTCTTGCCCTTTTTGGGCTCCCTTTTTTTTTGTTCCGTCATGTCGAGGCGTGATCGCTTTGTTTTCCTTTTGGGTGTCGATCAAAACGTTTTTTTGGGGGCCTCTCTTTTTCCCCCTTTCCCTTTTTAAATGATTCGTTTTTCCGCTTTCCCTTGGGAATGTTTCCCTGCTCCGGGAGTGCGGTGGGGGCTCGGGGGTCTATTTTTTCCCTTTTTGGGATTTTTTTTTCTCTCTTTCTGCGTCTCCCCTTTTTGTCTATCTGCCCTGTT
>NC_051407.1:30569295-30569378 GCF_015228065.2 Penaeus monodon
TTGCATGCTCTTTATAAGTTTTTTTGCAAATTAGGGTTTTCCCCCCTTTCCCACTTTTTCCTGTCATTCCGCCCGCGATCCCC
>NC_051407.1:30569497-30569663 GCF_015228065.2 Penaeus monodon
GGGCTCACACTACCTTTTTTCACCCCTCCACCCTCCCCCTTGATGGGGATTTTCCCCGCCTCCCTTTCGCCCCGTCACAAGGAAAAATTTCCCCTTTTTTAAATTCCCCCCTATGCTATTACGTTTTGGGTTTCCCCCCTTTCCCTTACCCCCCGCCCTGAGAGGG
>NC_051407.1:30569691-30569758 GCF_015228065.2 Penaeus monodon
TGTGCTGTAAAGCCTTCGTAGAAATTCCCGGCCTTCTTTCCATTTTTTTTTTAAATTTTCATTTTTA
>NC_051407.1:30570426-30570505 GCF_015228065.2 Penaeus monodon
ACCTTTTATCTTTATTAAATTTTATACCCCTTAATTATTTATATCTTCTTTTATCTATACAAAATTATTAAAATTTAAA
>NC_051407.1:30570672-30570877 GCF_015228065.2 Penaeus monodon
GGCCCCGAATCTACAAAGGGATACAGCACAGGGGGGGGAAGGGGGTGGAGGAGGGCCTCTTTAGGCGGGGATTTTAGGAGGGGGGAAGGGAAGACTAATAGCATAGGTAATAAAAAAAGGGAAAATTTGGGCCTTGTGACGGGGGGAGGAAGGCCGGGGAAATCACATCAAGGGGAATGGGGGGTGAAACAGGTCGTGTGAGCCC
>NC_051407.1:30571277-30571343 GCF_015228065.2 Penaeus monodon
AAAATCCCAAGGCAAAAATTTGACCCTCGAAAAGGGGCCCCCCAAGCACTCCCGGACAAAAGCATC
>NC_051407.1:30571392-30571461 GCF_015228065.2 Penaeus monodon
AGGGGAAATAAAAAAATCGGTTTTTTGACTCGACCCCGAAAGGGCACAAAGCGTCAAAGCCTTTGACAT
>NC_051407.1:30571510-30571840 GCF_015228065.2 Penaeus monodon
CCCGCGTCCCAGAAAGAAACGGCCCAAATTGGTCTTAACGACTCCCCCGAGACCCAAATGAAGGAGGGGAAACGTGGTTCCTTTGGGAGGGGAGGGGGGGGGCAACTGAACGCAACGCAAGGGTTCGTGCGGGAAAAAGGTTTTTAAATTTTCAATATCATTTTTTTGGGGGGCTTTATTTTCATCTTGTAAAATTTCTTTTTTTAAAAACAAATTTCCGTTTTTCATTACCATTATAGTTGTTATAAAAATGTTATTATTTTTTTTTTGCTGTGGGTAAATTTTTATCATTAATTTTTTGTTTTTTACTTTTACTGTTTGGGAACCCTT
>NC_051407.1:30571899-30571966 GCF_015228065.2 Penaeus monodon
TTAAATTTTTTTAAAATTTTTTATTATCACTGTTTTTTTTGTTATTTTTCCAAATTTTTAAACAAAT
>NC_051407.1:30572028-30572489 GCF_015228065.2 Penaeus monodon
TTTTTCTGTTGTTTTTTTTTATTGTAAAACTTTCCGTTTTTTTTTTTTACTGTTTTCCTTTTCTTCAATAATTTCCTTTTTCTCATGTATTTCCTTGTCCACTCAAAATGCTTTTAAAAGTGGGAAAAAAGAGAATCTTAAAACAATTTTTTTTTTTTAAATTTTATTATTCATCCTTTTTATACGAATCAATAATTGAACAAAAAGAAAGCAAATGAACTGTTTAATACCTAAAAGAGAGCAAAATTTTTAAAAAAAAGCTGAGATAAAATTTCGAATCTGAAATTATAAAAACTATCTATTTGTATTTGGTCAAAAGGAAAAATACCCCATTTAAACGAATTACGGAAAGTAAGGGGTTTCGTCAATTTGGGTTTTCGGGGGAAACTTTCGCCCATTTCAAAAAACATAACCCCCCGGTTTTTTTTTCTGCCCCTTGTATTCTCTTTGATTCTCATTTT
>NC_051407.1:30572748-30572816 GCF_015228065.2 Penaeus monodon
TGTTTTGTGAAACCCTGTATGTCTTTTAACTGTCCCTAAAATCTATCATTCCTACATATCAAGAGAAG
>NC_051407.1:30573040-30573549 GCF_015228065.2 Penaeus monodon
GGGATATTAAAGGGGGTGGGGGGGGGGTAAATGGGGCGGGGAAAAATTTAAGAAAAAATAAAAAAATATATGTACAAAGAGGGGGAAAAAGGGGAAGGGTGGGAAAGTGCAGGGGGCTGGTGAAGGGGGGGGGAGGGGGGGTTTTTTCAAAGGAAAAGAGGGGGAGCGGGAATGAAAAGGGGGAAAGGGGGGGTAGAGAAATAAAGAGAGGGAAAAAAGCTGAGGGGGATATGAAAAATAAGTTTTACGTTAATGATATTGCGTTGGGGGGAACAGCGATTAGGTTCAATATATCCCTGACGATTTTTGGGAATGCAAATAATCCCGTTTCTGCTAAATACCAATAATTTTAAAACGCCCACTCTACTACTACTTTTTAATGATAATCATCATTGACCACCATCCTGATAAAAACAAAAATAAAAAATCACGAAAATAACAATGGTAATTTCTAATAAACCTCATTAAAAAGTATATCAAAACGATAATACAATCATACCCTTTTTTTC
>NC_051407.1:30576274-30576400 GCF_015228065.2 Penaeus monodon
GGGCCTATTTTTTTTTATTATTATTTTACTATTTAATTTTTTATATATTTAAAATATTCCCCCTGTGTGTTGGGGTTTGGGGTGTGTTGTTTTTTTGTGTTGGGGTGTGTGTACAAAAGTTTTAAT
>NC_051407.1:30577488-30578471 GCF_015228065.2 Penaeus monodon
CCATACGGGGCCCTTTAAATTTTCGGGATGCAATGCTTGCCGTTCATTTTCTGTTTTCTTTCCCTTTTTTAAAAAGCCCCCATTACGGCGCGATGCAAAATTTTTTCCCGAGTTGCCCCCTGCCTCTCCTGGAATGCCTGGGAGGTCCTCTAATTGCGAAACAAAATTCGTAAAAGAAGGGAGTTGGTGAGAGAGAAAATTGAATAAGGAAGTGATGTTTTTTCAATAGTACTATATATAGGAAGCAAGATATAGCCGAAATGGAGAAGGCAGAGGGAGAATTTGTGGTGTGTATCCAGTTATTTCATAAATATTATGCATAATTAGATGCATAAGTGTATATACTACACAAAAGCACACCCACATGGATGCATATACAGTATTCCTTTTGTCTTTTTTTTTTATCTACGACAAAACTGATTTTTATGTTTGTCCCATCTTTCTGTCCCATTTATCCAATTTTTCTTATAAAAATATCCTTGGAATTAGCTTTAAAATCAAAGAAAATATAATTAAATCACATGTGTGACGTAAAGACTACAAGTCATTCTATTTCTTTGCGCTTATACCAAATAATAAAAAAAAGCTAGAAAACAAATTTGTTTAGTTTCCTTTGTTTTTGGGGGAAAAACTAGAGAGGGGCCTCGGGCATGAAATGAAATTAGGGAACTGCGGTCGTACATTCAGGAGGAAAATTACTATTGCTTTGTACCATAATCAACTTACATGTACAGTCACCGAGGGAAGTTTTCCCCCGAGCCTCAAAACGTTTCCCCGGGGGTCCCTTGGTTGTCTAGAAAAGGGCCCTTTATTGTTGGTTTGTCTAGGGTTTATTCGTCCAAATTTTTCCCCCTCCTTCATTTTTTTTTATCAACCTCTCAATTCTTTTTTTTTTTGCCTTTTCTACCTTTCTCTTTTTTTTTCTGTCTGTCTTTCTTTTGTCTAGCTCAAGGGGCCCTCCTGTGCATTTTTCCCTCCTTTTT
>NC_051407.1:30578542-30578718 GCF_015228065.2 Penaeus monodon
GGCACCTTGAAACTAGAATTAAATTTTTTTTAAATATCGCTGATAACTAGTGCAACTTTTTATCTGGACTAAATGAAACAGGGTTTAAAATGGTGGGTCAAAACCTTCATTGGGAAAGGGGATATATAACATAAAAGACCTAGTATTGGCTCCCTTAAGCAATCACCAATACACCG
>NC_051407.1:30580287-30580401 GCF_015228065.2 Penaeus monodon
AAAAAAAATTTTTTTAAATTAAAAATTTTTTATAAATTAAAATTTAATTTTTTTAATTTTTATATTTTTAAAATATCATATAATAATTTTAAATATAAATATTATAATTTTTAT
>NC_051407.1:30580601-30580917 GCF_015228065.2 Penaeus monodon
TTTATAAATTTTTATTTTAAAATTTTGAATTTATTTACACATTTTTAAACTATATTATTAAAAATAAAATTATTTTAAAATTAATTTAAACCAAACCGATAAAAAAAAAAAAAAAATTATTTAAATTAAAATTATTAAATATATAAATATAAAAATAAATAAAAAAAAAAAAAAAAAAAAAAAAAAAAAAAAAAAAACCAACAAAAAAAAAAAAAAAAAAAACAACAACAAAACAAAAAAAAAAAAAAAAAATTATATATATATTTTATATAAAATATATATATATAATAAATATAAAAATAAATATATATATTTG
>NC_051407.1:30581192-30581372 GCF_015228065.2 Penaeus monodon
GTAAAAAAAAAAAAAAAAAAAAAAAAAAATATATAATTAATTTTTATAAAAAAAAAAAAAAAAAAAAAAAAAAAAATGAAAAAAAAAAAAAAAACACACACAAAAAAAAAAACAACACCCCCACAACACCAAAAAAAAAAACAAAAAAAAAAAAAAAAAAAAAAAAAAAAATATATTAAA
>NC_051407.1:30582354-30582739 GCF_015228065.2 Penaeus monodon
AAAAATGTACCAAAATACAAGTGCAAAAAAGCAACGAAAATATACAAGTTTTTTTATTTGCATTTTGATGTTATTTTTACACATTTTGTTAATGCAGGCTGGAGTTATTCCCTAATCATAAGTTTTATGCAGTAACAATGTATCTAAGCTTATCATTCGGAAAACGTTATCAAAAGACACAAAAATTAAAAACTTATCGATTCAAATTTATAACGAGTAAAAGAAATATGGATGTTTGCCCGAGTTTATCTCCGGGACCACATCGGGAAGAATAGATTTATTGAAAATCTAAATTATGACAATCAATAAAACATTTGTAGAAAATAAAAAATTTATTCATCGTATAAATGGTAGTCGATGCTGATGAAAAATTTTTGTTAAGAGG
>NC_051407.1:30582786-30583495 GCF_015228065.2 Penaeus monodon
TTCAAAAGAGGAAAAAACAGACGGGTGGTTTTTAAAAACCTTTTTGTCTGGGAAACAATAAAAATTTTAAAATAAAAAAAAAAGGAGGAAATACACCAAAGGAAAGAGGGTAAACAGAATAAAGTAAAAAACAGAAAGAGTAAATGATCTCAGGGGGAAAAATCAGGGGTTTTTAGGGAAAATTTAAGTATATATTTAAAAATTTAAGGTATTCACTTTGCTTCATTTTCATGACATAAAGAACGAGAGAGTTCGTGCTACTTCATTTCATCTTCCACATACACGAGGTTATTAATAATTCACAATTAATTCATAAGCATTGTTGAATTATGAACTTTATCCTTTTGTGCAATGGTCCAAATACTCAGGCTTTGTGAACATGCAAAGATATCTGCATGCAAGAAATTAAACAGGCAGTTGCAACAAAAGCAGTTTAACTATATCTTATGTATAATAAAAATGTATGCATTTACGAGGGACAAACCTGCTACATAAACAAAGCTAGGATCATGCTGTCTGGCAAAGGGAGAAGTATCAAAATGAATAAGCAGATCGTGATCTACATTTCCTTTATCTTCATTGAAATGCCTTCTATCAGTCCATACACTTGTTTGGTTTTCTTTTTCTATTGATCAACCGATTCACACACCCTTCTTTACTTCCTATATATTAAAACAAAAAATATACTATATATATGGGCTTATGTGAA
>NC_051407.1:30584009-30584311 GCF_015228065.2 Penaeus monodon
CTCCTGTTTACACGATTGGTTTACACCCGGTCGACATAAGTACTTATTTCTACTTTATTTACCCCGCGTGCGTTCGGATACGACAGAGGCCGCCCCAGAATCGGTTTATTTTCCGAAGGGATGATTCGATCCGAAAGGCGGCCGATCGGCTTCGTGTTCTCCATATTCATAAAGCGCTGAGCGTGTCCCCCGAGCGCCGTCGCTGCTTTGTAAACAATGTGTTTAGCATCTACACACATTCCACATCTTATTGGAATTCCGCTCTTTGAACTCGAAAACCCTTATGTGCGCGGCGATAACTT
>NC_051407.1:30586127-30586362 GCF_015228065.2 Penaeus monodon
CTCGGTGAGCTCTCGTTTTTTTTGTCCTTGCAGCACTCCCCTCCTTCATTCCCTCGTTTCCCTCTTCCCTCGCCCTTCAGCAGCCGAGGGTTGTCAGTAAACACACAACGAGTCCTCTTGAGTAGATTTCCGGGCGAGTCCGGCGCCTCTTGCACGCTCTCAAATGCCCCCCCGCCCGCGATATGTTGAACGGCGATCAGGAGTGGCGCCCCGGTTCCCTCCGGTTCGCGATTTG
>NC_051407.1:30588776-30589020 GCF_015228065.2 Penaeus monodon
TTTTTATATATAATTTCAAATAATATAAAATTAATATATATATTAATATAATATATTACATTTTCTATATTTTTATATTTTATAGTATAATTTTATTTAAATTTAATGTTTATATAAATTTTTAATTTTTAAAATTATATATAATATATATATTTTATATATATTTTAATTATATTTATATAATATTTTATATATATTTATATTATAATTTAAAATTAAAAATAAAATTTTTTATATAATTGTT
>NC_051407.1:30589064-30589256 GCF_015228065.2 Penaeus monodon
AGGTGTACATAATAAAATAAAAAAAATTTTATATATATAAATAATATATATATTAAAAAAATTATATATATATATTATTAAAATATATATAAAAATATATTTTAAATTATATATACATATAATTAAATAAAGCATTTTTATATATTTATATTATTATATTTTAAATTTTTTAATATAATATTAATAATATTT
>NC_051407.1:30589275-30589781 GCF_015228065.2 Penaeus monodon
TTATTTTTTTTTAACCCCCAACACACACACATATTTATATATGTATATAATGAATAACATTGTATTTATAATACTATGTTATTTTTCTAATACTTGTTGGGGAAAAAATAAAAGAGAGAGGGGAAAGGGGAAACCCCCGGGGCCTGAATTCTCGCATGCAATGCTTGCCGTTCATTTTCTGTTCTCTTCCCTTTTTTAACAGCCGCATTACGGCGCGATGCACTTTTTCAGAGTTAGCCAACTGCCTCTCCTGGAATGCCTGGGAGGTCCTCTAATTGCGAAACAAAATTCGTAAAAGAAGGGAGTTGGTGAAAGGAGAAAAAAATTGAATAAGGAAGTGATGTTTTTTTCAATATATATATATGGAAGCAAAATAGCCCAAAAGGAGAAAGGGGGAAGGGAGAATTTGTGGTGTGTATCCAGTTATTTCATAAATATTATGCATAATTAGATGCATAAGTGTATATACTACACAAAAGCACACCCACATGGATGCATATACAGTA
>NC_051407.1:30589861-30590272 GCF_015228065.2 Penaeus monodon
TTATAAACATATCCTTGGAATTAGCTTTAAAATCAAAGAAAATATAATTAAATCACATGTGTGACGTAAAGACTACAAGTCATTCTATTTTCTTTGCGCTTATACCAAATAATAAAAAAAGCTAGAAAACAAATTTGTTTAGTTTCCTTGTTTTTGGAAACACTAGAGAGGGCCTCGGCATGAAATGAACTTAGTAACTGCGGTCGTACATTCAGGAGGAAAATTACTATTGCTTTGTACCATAATCAACTTACATGTACAGTCACCGAGGAAGTGTCTTGCCGAGCCTGCAAAGCCGTTTCCGAGGGGGTCCTTGGTTGTCTAGAGGGTCTTATATTGTTGGTTTGTCTGAGGGTTATTCGTCAATTTCTCTCTCTCATTCATTATTTTTATCTAACCTCTCACATTCTT
>NC_051407.1:30590426-30590575 GCF_015228065.2 Penaeus monodon
GGCACCTTGATCTAGAATGGATTGCATTAATATCGCTGATATACGTAGTGCAACTTTCATCTGACTTAACTGAAACAGGTTAAAGTGCGTGGTCCCAAAACCCTTTAGTATGGAAGGAGATATATAATCATATGACCAATAGTATTGGT
>NC_051407.1:30590917-30591102 GCF_015228065.2 Penaeus monodon
AATTTATTTAGACCAAAGGTCCCAAACCCTTTTTCAAAAACATATTCTCAATTTGAAATTTTTTTAAAAATTTAAAACCAATAAAATAATCACTTTTTTAAAATATTACATTATGGAGAAGAAAATAAAACTGGACGTTAGTCATTAACATCTTTAAATTATATATATAATTATATACATTAATA
>NC_051407.1:30599939-30600044 GCF_015228065.2 Penaeus monodon
CCATTGTTGATTATGTGTTGTATAATTTATATTTAATTATTCATATAGTATATATAGGCATTTAGGTCTATCTACTACATGAATATTGATACCAGTATACTCTTA
>NC_051407.1:30600159-30600791 GCF_015228065.2 Penaeus monodon
CCCTCTATCTGATACATTTAAACACATCATAACTCTGTAAGTGAGACAGGACACCTTTGAGGAAGAAATTTACGTATATCTCAACAAAACTGAAGATAAACAAATGAAAGTAAAACAATGAAATACTTATAGATATCAAAATATGATAATAAAATGAAAAAAGAAGATTGAATGAAGAGCAACCCATGCGCGCCAGGGCAGCTGTGTTGAGCCAGAACAGAGATCGGCGTGGGTCTCGGGGATACAATAGATTCATCTTCCGGCAACGAGAGTGAGCTTGGCACTGGAAATCCGGACTTGTCTTCGTTTCTCCTCTTTTCCTTTCGGTGTTTCTTCTCCCTTTTCTTGTTTTTCTTTTTTTTTCTTATTTTTCTCTTATTTGTATTTTTCACCCCATTTTTTACGGGAGTGTTTTAGGGGGGTGATGCAGTTATTAGTATTATTTCTATAAATATAATTGATTCTATTCATGTTTAATTTTCAGATATGATGATATGACTAAGGTTTCAGGCATATGGTCGGTGTCCCATTTGCTTTCCCAGCCATGTCATGTTTTAGATTATTTAACTTCATTCGAGAGTACCATTCATATTGCAACATGACCCCTAAGGAAAGAATTTCACCTAAAGTAT
>NC_051407.1:30601184-30601447 GCF_015228065.2 Penaeus monodon
TTCAAGAACAAAAGCCAGACAGCAAAAATAAAACACCCAAAGCACAGGCGCACACATGATAAAAATATAAATAACACTAACACTATCAAAAGTTTTCGTGTTTTACACATGATACATTTACATCATACCCACTATTTGATAGTCCCATCAGTGTTAAGATAATGTATAATGTCTCGCTGACTTTATTTTCAGT
Source organism: Penaeus monodon (assembly GCF_015228065.2). Lineage (NCBI taxonomy): Eukaryota > Metazoa > Arthropoda > Malacostraca > Decapoda > Penaeidae > Penaeus > Penaeus monodon. Next base: position 30,601,378 of record NC_051407.1, read on the forward strand.
TGAATGTATTTCTGCGTCTGTCCCTCTCCCTATCCGACTTTTATAAGTAAATATCTTACAGGGATTTGTA
>NC_051407.1:30601633-30602087 GCF_015228065.2 Penaeus monodon
TTACCTCATGTATAACACACATACGAAAAACCCCCGACGACAAGGCAGCAACTCATGCGGTTTTAGAAAGCGTTGTGAACGTAGCCTTTCGTGCCTATCTTGGGTTGATCGTCAAGACATCAGAGGTCGTGTTCGTCGCCACGTGTTAGTTCGCTCGTCGTTCTGGCAACACTGTAATCGGTGGCTGGAAGTGTAATCAGGCGTAGGGAAAATTAACAGCACAACGCTGAGCAGTCTGGTAGCAAATTTAATAAAGGAAATTAAAGCGTGTGGGTGTTGTAATTATTGCACGATGGAGAATTTATGGTTCGCGGTGTGTGCGGGTAATATGTTCAGGCGACTAGAGAAGTATGGCGGGTTCCTGTAACGTTGTGTTTTTTGGGTTAAGCTGTTCCGAGGTTGTTTTTTCTCTTTGGGCAATTTCTTTCTTCGGCCGGAGAAAGGGGGTAATACT
>NC_051407.1:30602352-30602601 GCF_015228065.2 Penaeus monodon
GTCTCACACAATTCACCATGACATTTTTCTTTTTCATTTGTCTCTTATTTATTTGTCACTCTAAGAGTAGTACTAATTGTTTCTTGTACGGATGCTTGTTTTATTTTTTTGTGTGTGCATATATACCCGCATTGCTCCTTCAAAACTGTTATCTTGCCGGGTCTTTGGGTGGTGGTGGGGAAGGAGGGGGAGGAAAAGGGGCCAGTAACCGTTTCAACACAAACACAAGCCCCCATACAGGAGGAAGAA
>NC_051407.1:30602681-30602791 GCF_015228065.2 Penaeus monodon
GAACAGTAACCGATACCTTTGATAAAAGGTAATCCGATTACCTTTTGATTAAAAGGTAATCGGTTACTGTTTGCATAAGTAGTCGAAGTAATCTATTCCAAAAAGTGTAA
>NC_051407.1:30604055-30604150 GCF_015228065.2 Penaeus monodon
GTAAATGGTCTTTCATCTGGTGATGGTATGGTGATGGTTCACATTAACCGATGCTTCCCGCCGCTGGCTGACCATTTGGTTGTCTGTTTTTACTG
>NC_051407.1:30604237-30604390 GCF_015228065.2 Penaeus monodon
CTGGACGGTCACCTTAGCTCCGATCCTCTCAAGACTGTTCGTGTGTGAGTACACCGACCTGTACGATCTCTAATTTGTATGATATGACTATGTGGTCTTGAACTGAAATCTACTTTTTTACTATATACTGTAACTTTTGTGGAATTTACCATG
>NC_051407.1:30604495-30606324 GCF_015228065.2 Penaeus monodon
ATTTTAATCCTCTAAGGTGGGAAATGAAACTATGTCATGCTAAACATTTGTATTAAAACCATTCATTCATACACAAGTTGACCACCGCTACTTTGGCAGGACGCCCTCAACCTTAGGCCTGGATTTGGGCTGTCATTCATTTTACTAAATCATAAACAAAATTGTAATAATAATAAAGAAAGAGAAATTAGAAATCACATTAGCGTTCCAGTCCTTATAAAGTGACACTGTTTCTTTCTATAATTTTTTTTTTTAATACATGTCTTTTTTTCTTCATTGTATTGAAACACCAAGAAAATCCACCTAAATGTATTATTAACTACATATCTTTACTTTTTTTCAGAAATATTACGGTGTATTCGTTTAGGTAATATCATAAAGGGATACCGAACAAAACTGTGCATGTTCACATCTTATTGATATGACATGATGCAAAAACAATAAACAACTTTGATTTAGTAATAAAGAGATAAAAAGAGACGGTTGTCTAAATACATCTTAATAACCATATATCACAAATCATATCTGTATATCAGTGTCAAAAGCATTGTCTCTAGATCAAACTGTAAAGATCTTTTATAATTTTTCCTAAACTATTTATGTGGCCATTTGAAAGCACGAAAAACTGTGTGTAAGCATGTAATTTTTAGAAGTTTTTCATTCAACCATACTCAAAAAAGACAAAGTACATAAGAATTGTGCAAAAAACTGGGCATATCTTGGGGGGCTATAAAAGCTGTTTTATTTGAAACACTTAAAACCATGAACACTAAGGTCAGAATTCTCCAGTCATACCTGAACTATAGCAGAAATCGGGGGCCATATTCGGAAATTTGTGAATGCGTCGCTTCAGACACATCCAATTACACTTCAAATGAATATGACGTTTCTGTGCTATCACAACATTTCGAGTAGAACCGTGTCCTCTGTCCTAATATGCTAAAAAATTCTCCTATTTACATATTTTCAAATTCCTTAATTATTCAACAGATCCCCTATTTTCCTCCCATGAAACCATCATGAAATAACACATGTACAAACCTAAAATAGATTTACATATCCTTGAACACATGTACAAATTTGAAAAATTTACATGAACTCTAATAATTAATACTGGTACAGCATAATTACAAGTGTCTGAAGCGAGAAGCCAAGAATTGTAACATGGCCACAAAGCATATAACAAAGTACATCAGATAAAGCCTATATAATATCAACTTTCCTTGAAGCCATATACTTGCCTGGGGACTGCAGACATAAACTTCTTTGATATATCCATTCTATATAAAACTACAAACTACAGTATGCAGTAATAAATCTAATTCATCTGCAGCCCTACAAGAAACATGAACCCAAAGAAGATCTGTTTTTGAAAGAGAAATACCGACGTGTGAAATGCCGTTGCAGATTCATTATACGTAACATTATTCTGTTTTGTTTGATAGAATGATTAATAAAAAATGACACATAAAAATGGATTGAGCAAAGATTTATTATGAAGTAGCTACTAGTATATTGACTTCACTTGTTTCGTTGAGTTGAGGTTAAAACGCACTACTTTACGCCATGTTTCCCCCTCCTGGGAAATGGAAATGAGATTGCGGGTCAAAATTCATTTAAGCAGTTATCTATTTCACTATACAAGATATAAGATAAACCAACTAAGGTAAATCAGTATGATTTACGTGAATTCAAGTGACTGCATATTTTCTTTCAACTACTGAATCTGATATCTAAGTTCAAAACAGTTCGAAAAGAATTCGACTTTGTACACTAATAGATTTTAAAAGAGATCAAGAATTGTGTGATAACTTCACGTGTCGCCTAAG
>NC_051407.1:30606396-30606927 GCF_015228065.2 Penaeus monodon
ACTTTAATCTACAAAATTATACGGTAGCATAGGCTGAACGAGATTCAAGTAATGTTCAATACACAACGTTGCTGATTAATCCAATAAGCACCTGGAACTGAATCACGAATTCACTATAATGCTATCTTCACTTGGAAACCGAGTCGCTTGCGCCTATTGTCAGGATATGGTAACACTGAAAACAGATCCGATGTATTGTAGAAATAATAGTATTCTTTGGTATCTTTCAGATATTTTGTATAAGAAATAACTGGTCGTAGAGTTCTTCGAAATATGTTGTAAGGAAATCCGTGTTGCAAATAATTGCTGTGAATTGTTAAAGCACAAGTAATATGCATCTGCAGAAAAATCCAAATTATCTAAGACATATAACAATATCAAATTTATCCTTTTTTGAATGACAATTACAACGAAAGAAAAAGGAACACAAACACAATAGGCTACTTTCTCCACCTTTCATCAAAATATGAGATTTTTTTTTTGAATGGTGATAGTTAGTACTACTCGTACATAAAAGAAACTTCAGAAAAT
>NC_051407.1:30607324-30608342 GCF_015228065.2 Penaeus monodon
AGTTTTTGCTAATCGTAAGTAATTTGTTTATCATTAGAATGTGAAGACAGTGCGTCATATAAAGTCTGCAACGAACAAACCATCAGTAATCTTAATTGTGAAACGTTCAATATCCTGAACCTTATCAAAAGTACCATATCGACGGAAATAGTTTTTTGAAAAAATAAATACACATAACAGTAAGTGGAAATTTCAATCTAATTGTAAATAAAACCAATAATGTTTTGGAAATGAAACGTTTACACGCGTTCCCATCGATTCAGCTTACATCAGAGAAACAAACAAATAAATCACCATTCTCCATCAGACTCACACCTCATATATTTTTATTATTTTATTTAATAAACTAGAATAAGTCTGAGACACATTTACAAGGACATCATTAGGGGTTCAGTCCACGTGTACCTAACTGGGCATAGACAGGCACTGTTACATCTTGCATTATTGAGCAGCTACACTGTTTTCCTGATACATATACTTTATACTCTACGTAAACAACTGCTGTATAATAGATATACACAAGAAATAAAACATCATGATGGTAAATTTTAGCGACAATAGCAGTAAAAAATGACACTGTTAATTTTAATAATAAAGAGGATAACAAATTGATCTTTGAAAAGTAACCCCTTCAAATTTTCATCTAAAACGCACCAAATAATAAGATAAGACCTCAAGAGTATATTGTACCAGAGTTTTACATCCATCTAGCCAACTACAATAATCTTCAACTGTTATCCACAGTCATTACGTCGGTTATCACGTCAAAATAATTATACATTTGGCCCCTTTCACATATTTTAATGATAAAATTGAAAGAAACATGGATGTATAATACACATAATGTATGATATAAATACAGTTGCTGTTGTAATTCTTACTCATAAAACTTCTGTGATACCGGTGATTGCAGTCTCGTTGGCCAAACAACATAAACATAAAACGTGTTCACCACTCTGATGCATATTAGACTAAATACTGATTGGCTTAGAATAATGTCATTTTAGTTTTGGTTCGC
>NC_051407.1:30608393-30608770 GCF_015228065.2 Penaeus monodon
GTGGCAATTCTTGAAATGCAAAAGTATTCCTTATCGTGAAACAGATAAACTTATGAACAATATATTATGTCTCCTCTGCATCATGTAACGTCACATTCGGTATACGTTGTGTTTAATGCATTATCACAGTTTCAATAGCAATTATGTGTATTGTATACGCAAATGTGCAAAGAAAAGAAGGCCCTACTATTGTGCAATAAAGTAATGGAGGACTGTGCAACATTCGAGGTTAAAAATGAAACGGTGACAAGCAGCTCAAGAGGGTTTCTTTCTCTCTACTTTGTATTACGTTTTGATCTTGCGGTTCGCGAGTGCGGGATCGGCTCTAGAGAACGTGTTTAGCGGGGAGGAGCATTTCAAAGTTCTTCTCTTTCAAA
>NC_051407.1:30608859-30609078 GCF_015228065.2 Penaeus monodon
TTCGTTCAGTCCAACTTTATTTTACCTTTACGGCGTAACTGCAACTTTAACGGTAACTTCCACATCCCCGTTCAACACATGTCCTAAGCCTGGATGTCACACAAACGATAGAGTGCAATAAAGCGGCTTACGGCTGCGATCTCTCGATTTTGCGATGCTTTTATGCCGAAGTTAGGATCGAAATTCAGATATTCAATTAAATTCTAATGCGATGTGGGG
>NC_051407.1:30609184-30609466 GCF_015228065.2 Penaeus monodon
GAAATGCAAGTAAGAATAAGTAACACCGATAATCACAGTGCAGGGACAAATTAGTGTTAGAGATGGAAGGCGCAGTGAATGTGAGAAATCGAAATGTAGAAGAATTTACCATCAAGAAGACTCCTTCGCACGATTTTGGCACGACCGAAAAAATCTCTGAATGAACCAAATTCCAACAAACCTTCATGCCAAGCGTAAAATCCCGAGAAAAAAAAACAAAAAACGTCAGAATCTTCATTACACATTCCTCAACTTATAAGCACGTTACCCGCACGTACGAAA
>NC_051407.1:30610618-30611013 GCF_015228065.2 Penaeus monodon
ATCCTCCTCAGCGTTTTCCCTCTCGTTATTATCTCTATCTCCCTTTCCCTCTTCATTCCCGCTCTCCCTCGTTTCCTTTGACTATAATCCCCCCTCCCCTCCCTACACTCAGCTCCCTGCACATCCACCCTCCCAGTTCCCTCATGTACATATATTTTTATTATTATTTCTTCAACTTTCCGTCCATTTACCCCCTGCCAGCCCTAATATCTCCTCTTCTGCTTCCTATTCTTCCATTCTCTCTTTTGCTATCTTCGTTTTTTCCCTTTTTTTTTCCTCTGACACCGAGTAGTCACTTTTTTATCTTCATTTCATAGAACCTGTTCCTCTCATTTTGTATTTTACTTTGTGTATATGTGTATGTTTTTTTATTTGTCTGTTTATTAGCCTCTCTC
>NC_051407.1:30611056-30611150 GCF_015228065.2 Penaeus monodon
CTCTCTCTCTGATATGTATGGAATGATAGATATACGGACAGTTACACGCACATACACGGATTCACATACAATATATAGATATATGAATGAATAA
>NC_051407.1:30611329-30611700 GCF_015228065.2 Penaeus monodon
CGAAAATTGAGAATCAAAGAGAATACAAGAGCAGGAATAAACAAGGTGTGATGTTTGAAATGGGCGTAAGATCGAAAAGCCAAATTGACGATACTCATCTACATTCCTGTAACTTCTGTCTTAATGAGGTATATTTGCTTTTGACCAAATACAAATAGATAGATTTATAATTTTCAGATTCGTAATTTATCTCAGCTTTTTGTTAAAGTTTGCTCTCATTTAGGTATTAAACAGTTCATTTGCTTTCTTCTTGTTCAATTATTGATTCGTATAAAAATGATGAATAATAGATTTAAAAAAAAAATTGTATGAAGATTCTCCCTTTTCCACTATCAAGCATGTTGAGTGGCACAAGGAATACATGAGATAAG
>NC_051407.1:30612161-30612410 GCF_015228065.2 Penaeus monodon
AACCTTTGCGCACGAATCCCTTGCGTTGCGTTCAGTTGCCCCGCCCCCTCTCTGCCAAAGGAACCACATTTCGCCTCCTTCATCTTGGGTCTCGTGAGGAGTCGTTAAGATCCTAATTGAGCCGTGTCTTCTCCTAGACAGCGTGGTTTATTTCTCTTCTTGTCTTCTTGTCTCCTTCTTCCTTTGTTCCGTCATGTCGAGGCGTGATCGCTTTGTGTCCTTTCGGTGTCGAGTCGAAACGATGTTTTT
>NC_051407.1:30612716-30612867 GCF_015228065.2 Penaeus monodon
TCGGTGTCATTCAAATGTTTTTCTTTTTTTCTTTGTTTTTATATTTCCTTGACGATTTCTTTTCTTTTTCCTTTTTTTTGCATGCTCTTTATAAGTCTTGCGATTAGGGTTATTCTCCCTTCCACTCTTTCTGTCAGTCTCGCCCGCGATC
>NC_051407.1:30612898-30613121 GCF_015228065.2 Penaeus monodon
CCCCTCCTTTTTTTTGCCCTCTCTTCTCGCCCCCCCCCCCCACCCGGCTCACACGACCTGTTTCACCCTCCATCTCACCCCTTGATGTGAGTTCCCCGCCTCTCCTCGCCCCGTCACAAGGACAAATTTCCCTTTTTATTACCTATGCTATTACGTCTTGCTTCACCCCTCCCTATACTCCCCGCCCTGAGAGGCCCTCCTCCACCCCCTTCCCCACCCCTGT
>NC_051407.1:30614105-30614185 GCF_015228065.2 Penaeus monodon
TTTTTTATTAGTTTATCTTTTCTTCTCATTCTCACACTCTTTAAATATAAATGCACTGATAAAAGAAAAAGAAAAAAAAT
>NC_051407.1:30614362-30614752 GCF_015228065.2 Penaeus monodon
TTTATAATTATATATTTTCGTTCTGCCTTTTACCTACTTACTTGCATGTTTATACCGGTGATTCCGTTTAGCAAGACAAAAAAAGGACAAAGATATAAAGACGAATGGGAAATCAATTTTTCCCTGTGTAACCCATTTATCTTAATTCAGGCCAGAATCTCCCTCGCTGCCTCGCTCTGTCGAAGATGTGCGGACGATCCTAATCACTGAAGCAAAGTGAATAAGTTCCAGTTAACTCTTCATTTCCATTTTATCTTATGTTTAGATGTCTTTAGGGGAATTTGTAAGTGAATATAATGTTTTTTGTTTTTTCTGTATATACTCTTTTTTTGCTAATACAATTAATTTTGTGTATCCAACTATAGTATTAATAAAGAATCCTGCACACAC
>NC_051407.1:30615280-30615693 GCF_015228065.2 Penaeus monodon
ACAATGAATATGGTAGTTTCACTTATTCCCAAATATTCTCACTCTTTTTTATATCTTATTCCATATTTACATCTAGTAATCCAAAGAAAACGCTAGAATGGGGGAATATATTTATCTTGGACTATTTGTCTGTATGCCTGAATATTCTATAAGATTCTAGGCATAAGAAATTCGGTCCTCTTTTTTTCTAAAAACAGAAATCAGCGTTTTGGAAAGCCAAATGAATACACAAGTAACCCTTGAATAAGCAAGAGAAACTGTTAACCGTTAACGATCTCAGATTTCCACGGTGTGTCAGGGCCTGTTTGTATTAAAGTAGATAGTGCGCTGCTTTCTGTGGAAATATATAAATATTGCAATGATATTCAGAACAGAAAAAATGTCTTAACAATTCTTGCTTAAATAGACAAAGC
>NC_051407.1:30615881-30616375 GCF_015228065.2 Penaeus monodon
CTTATTAGTTGGGGGAAAAAATAAGACTTTGCACTTTTCCGGAGCAAAGATTAATCAAATATCCAGAGGTCTCTCCTCGTTTCTGTGGCATGGAATACCTCAATTTTCAACTGGAAATGGAATATTATGTTTCTCTTTGACATTACTTACACGTGGAAACAAGATTCAAAAGGGAAATTACTTTTCAACCACTCGCGAGAATGCCGGTAAACGAAATATTTTGAAATTGTTTAAAACAAATTTCTGAAAAAATTAATTTTGGGTTTTCCCCAGCTCTGAAAAGGTAAAAACTTTTTTTAAATGGCTCTGGGAGAGGTAAAAGGTACGAGGAGTAAAAACATTTTAATTGCAAGCGTAACTGCATATGTATGTAACTGTTTGCATTAGCATGTGATCGCGCAGTATATCCAGGCACGCTTAGAAGTGTATACTTTTCCGTATACTTTTGATGCATATGACCAGCCTCTTAATACATGAAAGAATAAACATGTACT
>NC_051407.1:30616416-30616561 GCF_015228065.2 Penaeus monodon
TGCATTAGCAGTAGAATCATCTAAAATGATTTTTTCTGTGCCATTTATTTATTCTCAATAGGGCGCGCACCCCCCGGGAGTTGAAGAGTGTCTGTTGTACACCTTTTGATGACTTGTAAAAGCGTGGTCAACGCGGAAGTGGGAA
>NC_051407.1:30616591-30616855 GCF_015228065.2 Penaeus monodon
ATCCCTAGGGGTCTGGCTACGAATTTAAAAGGTGAGAGAACTACGCGCGGGGCAGAACTCTAGGGATATCACACACCACTTTTCAATACACAAAAGCTGTTACCTAAACAATTGAGATATTTTTTTATATTTCAAACGGGCTGACTTAAAATTGATGCAGAAAGTTGAGTTATAGATAAAATACGATATAATAATCGTCTCCCTGAATGACCTTTCTTACCGTATAACAAAACTGATTTTTGTCTATCTTAATATCCTACCCAG
>NC_051407.1:30616887-30617035 GCF_015228065.2 Penaeus monodon
TATTGATCATGACCATACCTTTCTTCCAATGCTGCTATATTTTCCAATTGGGGGAAAACTGATATGATGACCTAGTAAAAGATTAAGAAGGAAAGAAGGCTACTCCTGGGATAAAGGGCACACCTTTTTTTTTTTTTTGGTACCCGCG
>NC_051407.1:30617431-30617580 GCF_015228065.2 Penaeus monodon
TTGCGCGTGTGTACCGTAAAAAAAATGTGTGCCCTTTATCCCAGGAGTAGCCTTCTTTACCTTGCTTAATCATTCACTAGGTCATCATATCAGATTTCCACCAATTGGAAAATATAGCAGCATTGGAGAAAGTATGGTCATGATCAATA
>NC_051407.1:30617610-30617889 GCF_015228065.2 Penaeus monodon
CTGGTAGGATAGTTAAGATCAGACAAAAATCAGTGTTTCGTATATGACGTGTAAGAAAGGTCATATCAGGCAGACGATTATTTATATCGTATTATATCGTATCAACTCACCACTTTTCTGCATCTATATTTTCAAGTCAGCCTGTTTGTAAGTATACAAACAAATATCTCAATTGTTTAGGTAACAGCTTTTGTGTATTGAAAAGTGGTGTGTGATATCCCTAGAGTTCTGCCGCGCGTAGTTCTCTCACCTTTAATTCGTAGCCAGAGCCCTCTAGCA
>NC_051407.1:30617930-30618077 GCF_015228065.2 Penaeus monodon
GCAGTCTGACTCACGCTTCTACAACGTCATCAAAAGGTGTACAACAGACACTCTTCAGATCATGGATGTGCGTTCGCCTATTGAGAATAAATAAATGGTCACAGAACATCATTTCAGATGATTCTACTGCTAATGCATTTGACTCGT
>NC_051407.1:30618112-30618644 GCF_015228065.2 Penaeus monodon
TAGTACATGTTTATTCTTTCATGTATTAAGAGGCTGGTCATATGCATCAAAAGTATACGGAAAAGTATACACTTCTAAGCGTGCCTGGATATACTGCGCGATCACATGCTAATGCAAACAGTTACATACATATGCAGTTACGCTTGCAATTATAAATGCTTGTAATCCTCGTACCTTCCTCTTACCTCTCCTAGAGCACATAAAATACGTTTTCTACCTTCTCATGTGCTGGAAAATACTCCAAATATATAATTTATTCAGAATTTGTATTTAAACAATTACAAAATATTACGTTGCTACCGGCATACTCTCTGCGCAGTGGTATGAAAAGATAATTCCATTTTTGAATCTTGATTTCCACGTGTACAGTATATGTCAACAGAGAAACATAATATTCCATTTCCTAGTTGAAGTTGAGGATATTCCCATGCCTCACAGCAACCGAGGAGAGACTCTCATGGATATTAGATTAATCTCTTGTCTCTCGGTAAATAGTGCAATGTCTTCGATTGTCTTCCCCGAACTAATAATG
>NC_051407.1:30618888-30619334 GCF_015228065.2 Penaeus monodon
GCTTTGTCTATTTAAGCAAGAATTGTTAAGACATTTTTTCTGTTCTGAATATCATTGCAATATTTATATTTTTCCCACGGGAAAGCAGCGACTATCTACTTTAATACAAACAGGCCCCTGACACACCGTGGAAATCGAGATCGTTAACGGTTAACAGTTTTTTCTGCTTATTCAAGGGTTACTTGTGTATTCATTTGGCTTTCCAAAACGCTGATTTCTGTTTTTAGAAAAAAAGAGGACCGAATTTCTTATGCCTAGAATCTTATAGAATATTCAGGCATACAGACAAATAGTCCAAGATAAATATATTCCCCCATTCTAGCGTTTTCTTTGGATTACTAGATGTAAAAAATGGAATAAGGAAAAAAAAAGATGAGAATATTTGGGAATAAGTGAAACTACCATATTCATTGTTTCATTCTCCATTCTCATTACACAGAAACGTA
>NC_051407.1:30619919-30620263 GCF_015228065.2 Penaeus monodon
AGCTGGATGAGCAGCTTATTTGTGTGTGCAGGATTCTTTATTTTTACTATAGTTGGATACAAAAAAATTAATTGTATTAGCAAAAAAAGAGTATATACAGAAAAAACAAAAAACATTATATTCACTTACAAATTCCCCCAAAGACATTAAACATAAAATAAAATGGAAATGAAAAGTCTGGAACTTATTCCTTTGCTTTAGTGTTAGGATCGTCCGCACTTTTCGAAGAGGAGCAGCGAGGGGGATTCTGGCCTTGAATTATGATATGTTTACAAGGAACATTTTATTCCAATTCGTCTTTATATCTTATTGTGCTTTTTTTGTCTTGCTAACGGAATCACCGG
>NC_051407.1:30621482-30621725 GCF_015228065.2 Penaeus monodon
GGAAATGGATGAAAATTCTATAGAAATGTGCAACTAATCCATTTGATGCAGGAAATTCAAAATGTTTTAATTATTAGAAATATATTGGAGTTATGTCTGCAAAGGTCGCTCTCAGATTTCCAGAATATGTATTCCATGAAAATATCGAGAATTTCTTTGAAGTTTGGAATGTTGTTTTATTCATAATCGTAAATATAAATGGGTTGTTCGAATATTATGAACACTGCTTTTACTGTTTTACTG
>NC_051407.1:30622892-30622965 GCF_015228065.2 Penaeus monodon
GCTGAAAATGTTCAATATTCAAGGGGGGGGGGGGTAATTAACAGGGATTCATCACCGTTCATCGGATTTTTGC
>NC_051407.1:30623420-30623840 GCF_015228065.2 Penaeus monodon
TGCTATTCGTCTATTTTGTGTTGTGTTGTCTGTGCGGTATGTGTGGTCTGTGTGTGGAGGTGTCTGATGAAGTTGTGTGGGCGTTTGTTGTACATAAATAATATTTTATTAGAGGTAAGAGATTGTAGATGCGAAAAGGTCATTTCCCTTTGATAATTTATTAATTATTATTAATGATAACGTTTTATGATTTTATATCTATTCCATTTATTTGCTCATTCGTCTATCTTTTATATACGCATGATAACTGATCCTCGTGCAGGTATGCTGCGGATAACATTTTGTCTGACCCGAGAGAATGCCTCTCCATGAAGAATTCAGTGTTAGGGCGTACCAAAGTTGCCCAAGGAAGTGAATAGTTTATTAGAATTGTGGTAAGAGTAGGTTGGAGATTGGAATAATTGCGGTCATCCTCGGGGT
>NC_051407.1:30624019-30624374 GCF_015228065.2 Penaeus monodon
AGCCTGCAAATAATCAGAGTCAATTAAGTTCAGAGTTTTGAAGAAAGGGGTTACGGAAATTCAGTACAAAAGAAACAGACACTGAAGAATTACTGTTCGCTTATTGTTAAAAAAAATATATAAAAAAATGGGAATGTTGTTCAAGGAAAACATATTCAATAGTACTATAGCCCTACAAACTTCGTGTGTACATTTTTACTATATTTTCTTATATAATTTTCTTTTATATAAAGCCCCACAAGTTCTAATAATTAACAATTGCGTAAGGTAGATGGGAATGGAATAGCGGAGGCTACATATATAAAACAAAGCATAAGTTCTTATTCAGTAATTCTGGTGTGTGGTGTGTGTGTAT
>NC_051407.1:30624425-30624757 GCF_015228065.2 Penaeus monodon
CTTGCCTTGTTGTAAAGATTAAAACAATATGTTCAAGGGTAAACTCCAAATTCCGATGTAGCCAAAAGATATGTTTCTTACAAATAAAAGGAGAAACAAATACTATATCCACTTTTGGGGGGAATCAGTGGATGGAAGATGATTTAGTAAATTTGTATATAGAAAGCATAGTGTATAATTTTTCTTTTCTTAGATTTATTGCCCGAGTAAAACATTCGTCAACGTCTAGCGTTTTGCCCTTGTTAAGTAAAATTACCCTACCGCCCTAAAGGCCAGAAAAATAGGCTTGATTACCCTACGTTTAGGGTAATTACCCACGGTTGACATCACTG
>NC_051407.1:30625059-30625277 GCF_015228065.2 Penaeus monodon
AACAGTAAAACAGTAAAAGCAGTGTTCATAATATTCGAACAACCCATAATGTAATTCGATATTTTCAAATACATATTCTGGAAATCTGAGAGCGACCTTTGCAGACATAACTCCAATATATTTCTAATAATTAAAACATTTTGAATTTCCTGCATCAAATGGATTAGTTGCACATTTCTATAGAATTTTCATCCATTTCCGCAATTGAGAATGATAGA
>NC_051407.1:30626686-30627025 GCF_015228065.2 Penaeus monodon
TATACCGGTGATTCCGTTTAGCAAGACAAAAAAAAGGCACAATAGATATAAAGACGAAATTGGGAAATCAAATTGTTCCTGTGTAAACATATACATAATTCAAGGCCAGAAGCTCCCTCGCTGCCTCGCTCTGTCGAAGATGTGCGGACGATCCTAATCACTGAAGCAAAGTGAATAAGTTCCAGTTAACTCTTCATTTCCATTTTATCTTATGTTTAGATGTCTTTAGGGGAATTTGTAAGTGAATATAATGTTTTTGTTTTTTCTGTATATACTCTTTTTTTGCTAATACAATAAATTTTGTGTATCCAAATATAGTATTAATAAAGAATCCTGCAC
>NC_051407.1:30627610-30628017 GCF_015228065.2 Penaeus monodon
ATGAGAATGGAGAATGAAAAACAATGAATATGGTAGTTTCACTTATTCCCAAATATTCTCACTCTTTTTTATATCTTATTCCATATTTACATCTAGTAATCCAAAGAAAACGCTAGAATGGGGGAATATATTTATCTTGGACTATTTGTCTGTATGCCTGAATATTCTATAAGATTCTAGGCATAAGAAATTCGGTCCTCTTTTTTTCTAAAAACAGAAATCAGCGTTTTGGAAAGCCAAATGAATACACAAGTAACCCTTGAATAAGCAAGAGAAACTGTTAACCGTTAACGATCTCAGATTTCCACGGTGTGTCAGGGCCTGTTTGTATTAAAGTAGATAGTGCGCTGCTTTCTGTGGAAATATATAAATATTGCAATGATATTCAGAACAGAAAAAATTTCTTA
>NC_051407.1:30628330-30628835 GCF_015228065.2 Penaeus monodon
TCGAAGACATTGCACTATTTACCGAGAGACAAGAGATTAGATGAAATCCATGAGAGTTTCTGTGCTTACATGGGAGAGAGGAATATCCTCAACTTCAACTAGGAAATGGAATATTATGTTTCTCTGTTGACATATACTGTACACGTGGAAATCAAGATTCAAAAATGGAATTATCTTTTCATACCACTGCGCAGAGAGTATGCCGGTAGCAACGTAATATTTTGTAATTGTTTAAATACAAATTTCTGAATAAATTATATATTTGGAGTATTTTCCAGCTCATGAGAAGGTAGAAAACGTATTTTATGTGCTCTAGGAGAGGTAAGAGGAAGGTACGAGGAGTACAAGCATTTATAATTGCAAGCGTAACTGCATATGTATGTAACTGTTTGCATTAGCATGTGATCGCGCAGTATATCCAGGCACGCTTAGAAGTGTATACTTTTCCGTATACTTTTGATGCATATGACCAGCCTCTTAATACATGAAAGAATAAACATGTACT
>NC_051407.1:30628867-30629329 GCF_015228065.2 Penaeus monodon
CGAGTCAAATGCATTAAGCAGTAGAATCATCTGAAATGATGTTCTGTGACCATTTATTTATTCTCAATAGGCGACGCACATCCATGGAGTCTGAAGAGTGTCTGTTGTACACCTTTTGATGACGTTGTAGAAGCGTGAGTCAGACTGCGGAGAGTGGGAAGGGGGAGGAGGAACGGGGGGGGGGATGCATAGAGGCTCTGCTACGAATTAAAGGTGAGAGAACTACGCGCGGCAGAACTTAGGGATATCACACACCACTTTTCAATACACAAAAGCTGTTACCTAAACAATTGAGATATTTGTTTGTATACTTACAAACAGGCTGACTTGAAAATATAGATGCAGAAAAGTGGTGAGTTGATACGATATAATACGATATAAATAATCGTCTGCCTGATATGACCTTTCTTACACGTCATATACGAAACACTGATTTTTGTCTGATCTTAACTATCCTACCAG
>NC_051407.1:30629359-30629507 GCF_015228065.2 Penaeus monodon
TATTGATCATGACCATACTTTCTCCAATGCTGCTGTATTTTCCAATTGGTGGAAATCTGATATGATGACCTAGTGAATGATTAAGCAAGGTAAAGAAGGCTACTCCTGGGATAAAGGGCACACATTTTTTTTACGGTACACACGCGCA
>NC_051407.1:30630290-30630669 GCF_015228065.2 Penaeus monodon
CTTTTTTTTGTCATGTTCCACAATTACTCTAAATGAATCACACCTACTCTCACTGGTGGAGCAATCAGGGAAACAATTATTGCTCTGCAGGTCGAGTAACTATTGGATGATCATGAATTAGCATAAACAAACGCATACATCTGGCATCAACAAGCATGACATTTAGTTGATCTCCCTGTCGATCTTCTTTTGTAACCTCCATTAACCTCTTTCCATTAAGATCTTAGAGTGAATTCTGTATATAAATGAGGCTTCTTCTTCCAGTGGTATCCTTTCATCCTTACGGGATCTATAATCATCAAGTTTTAGGTCCTCATAACTCGTCCCTAAAACCCTGGGTCAGTGGGCCATCTGCTGTCGTTAGGGTTAGAAGGTTTCC
>NC_051407.1:30630761-30631020 GCF_015228065.2 Penaeus monodon
CCTCCTTCCCTCTCACCATCTATCTATCTCCACCTCCCTCTCTTTGTTTCCGTATTTATATTCAGAAAGATCTTAGAACGTGGGAATGTTTGCTACCTCAGTTCGTACCGTCAATGGTAATTCCAGAATACTCCTTGTAGACTATTCTCCACGTAGCTACCCCCGTACCGAGGGTCCACAGGTGGCCCGGTTGCGGCATTGTGCTAATTAGCCACTGAGTACAATGAGGGACAAAAGAAAGCCTGACCTTATACACTGT
>NC_051407.1:30631044-30631144 GCF_015228065.2 Penaeus monodon
GCTTTCCTGTACGGCTGGTATGCGGCAGAAGTTACCTACGTGGAATTGTGATGATTTCACTATCAGTGGAGGAAGAACAATTGAATAATCTATGTGTGTA
>NC_051407.1:30631161-30631316 GCF_015228065.2 Penaeus monodon
ACCATATGTTTTAATACCTTTGCATGAGGACCATATGTCATATTGAAAATAAGTCCGTGAAAGGTGAAGATTTCTTGGCCACATACAGCATATGTTCATCCACACCAGTTGCCTTACGCATGACTGGGAGACCACCGTGCTAGATTCAGTACTGA
>NC_051407.1:30632344-30632671 GCF_015228065.2 Penaeus monodon
CATTACTTACACAAAGGTATAGAATCTTGTTTGTTATTCGCTAGATTCACACTATGGAGTAATGCAACCTGATCTTTATTTAATGGTGATTTCCCTATAGTACTGTCTTCCTTGATATAAGTGCATATATGAAGGGGCTTCTTCGGTGATGAACTGAATGCTTTTCCTTTTTGTGTGTGTGTTTTAAAACAGGAAGGTGGTATACGAAAAGGAGCGGCATTTTCGCTTGAGAATGTGAAGTGCAGGCTTCATTAATTTTCATTCATTAGTATTTATGCTAAGTGATGTGGTTATTTATATCTGCATGCGTGTGGGCATTCCTGATTT
>NC_051407.1:30633349-30633620 GCF_015228065.2 Penaeus monodon
ATATTTGCTCTTGCAGTTTCTTTTCCTAGTCTTCTTCCCACCCACCCTTTTCATCCCTTTTTATTCCAATTCGCCCTTTCCTTTCTTCCTCCCAACCTACGAATTCTTCATTTCATGATGGATCGGAATGAGGTTCCGTGGAAACGCTGCCTTTGATGGATGGCCGAGAATTTTATTAGGCACATCTTTTCCAGGAAACATCGTCGCTTTGATATAGAGGAGTCTATCACACGATGCTCCTCACGCACTTCGGTCCGATGCTTTTTATGCA
>NC_051407.1:30633859-30634782 GCF_015228065.2 Penaeus monodon
CCAACCTCCTTCCCCTCTATCTCTGTCTTCCACTATCTCTTTCAATGCGTTTTAGTATCTATACAAACGCCTATAAGTACTGATTTACTCCCAAGACACCAAAGTGTGCCCAACCGAGCGGAAGTATCGACACAATTTTCCTTTCCTCCCTTTTCTCAAGAAACAGACGCGCGACATTCTTCAGATCAGGCTGGGATACTATAAGGCAAAGCCACTTGAGTCGACCGGATCAATCGCTAAAAGTTTTCCTGGTTCCTTTTTTTTCTCTCTCTCTTTCCCAAACTTAAATCGAATGTTTGGAAACCTCTAAAGCCAGAATAAAAAAGTTGAAATGAAGGCCGTCCACTCGCATTGTGGCCTAGGTGGAGCAAATTGCTGGGGGATTTCCAGCTTAGTCGCAAAACATGAACGAAAGATATAACTGTATTTTTTTCCCTCATAACTACTCTATAGGTACTAATACCCCTAACGCAACTCCTGTGTTAGTATCGCTACCAATACATGCCAGGACTTTCACCGCTTCTACTGCTGGCATTGCTACCAGTCTAACCACTCTTACTATTACCCAGTCCCACCACAATTCGTTAATCCAACCTGATATAGACCAGACCCCTTTATCCACAAGACCGCTGATGTTGCGCTCAGGGAAGAAAAGCATTAAAGGAAATTATTTCAAGATGTCGCCAAACGTTTATGGGCTTTGGTAATGTTTTCTGATTTCGTTTATGAAAATGGACCAGAGAAGAGCTTTTACAGGAAGAAGTAACGGTTATTTTATGGGTTCAGCATCTCTCTAATTCCCAAGCAATGGGTTTTAATCTTCATATCTGATGGCAAGAGTGTCAGCTTAAATAAAAATAACAATCATCGCTATATTAATCTCAGCACAAATGTTTTTTTTTATCCAGATGCAATGCTAGACA
>NC_051407.1:30635281-30635597 GCF_015228065.2 Penaeus monodon
TTCAAGAAAATTTGGATATAACACTTGCACAGATTCGTGTCAAATCAAAAATTACCATTAATTGATTAATGGACTCAGTGCTATTTACAGTTTCTTTGTTCAGCATAATTAAAATGCAAATTAAGCCACGACATCCATGTAATTCATTTCTTTCTGTTGAACTTCTTTTGACAAAGGCAAGAGTCACTCGTAAATTCTCAATAGTTTGTTCGACGGAGAATACAGATTCCGCGAAAAGCCAGGAAAAGTTTAACAAAATTTGCTACGCACTATGGAAACCCAACGCCTTATTGTTAAACATAATCATGTCTTCTTC
>NC_051407.1:30636342-30636577 GCF_015228065.2 Penaeus monodon
AATAACATGTAGTTGCGCATGCATGTATAAACATACCCCAAATGTTCTTTCACTTGACTCCCCCAAGAAGCCAAGGCGAAGGACCCAGCTCATAGATACTTAGCCGATAGACGCAACATATTTCTTTCGGCCGCGAATCAATATCCGCTCTTACTGTGGCGAGAATAAATCATTCGTGTCGATCACGAGTCTCAATATTTCCCAGAATCTGCCATTACCTCTCATAGTTCTTGCA
>NC_051407.1:30637268-30637496 GCF_015228065.2 Penaeus monodon
CTTTCCCCCTGTTCGCAGACGGTGATCCAGACTCCAGTGTGCGGGATTATTCTTCCGTAAAACCTCGCCGATGTGAAAGGACGACAGAATTTCCGCAACTTAATCACATGCGTACGAATGTCTGGCCTGCTTTCGCCTTGGTTCGAGAAGATTCTGTGCGCTAGGGTTTGGGAAGGAATATTTAATCATGGCGCTTTATTCATGCTATATCAGAATAGAAACAGATTG
>NC_051407.1:30638557-30638706 GCF_015228065.2 Penaeus monodon
GAAATCACCATTGCTTTAAGGAGGAAATTCTGCATGTGACAGACAAAACGCAATAACAGAACGCTGAAGACTTAATTGCCATGATTATTATTTAAAGACGTATTTTTGAAAAGGACCCTTTCTCTTTATTAGTGTTGTGCCCAGGCCCA
>NC_051407.1:30638771-30638867 GCF_015228065.2 Penaeus monodon
AGTAAGAAAGTAGAAAGACCGGAAATGTTAGTGAGGTCATTTTTGTGAAAGATGACGTGGGCAAAAGAGAGATTTTCTAAAAAGGAAATAGATGAT
>NC_051407.1:30639803-30639982 GCF_015228065.2 Penaeus monodon
TGCGCATGTTTCCTTTCAATTTCTTCCTCTTATTTTCCTCTTATTTTTTCCCATCTCCCTTCTCTTTTCATCTTTCCACTTATCCTTTTTTTCTCTCTCTTTGTACGACTTTTCTCTTTTCTCCTTTTCCACTTGTTTATCAGCTTCTGTTTATGGTAATCTTCCGGTAATTGTGTGTC
>NC_051407.1:30640047-30640133 GCF_015228065.2 Penaeus monodon
CACATATTCCTTTTCCATGAGATATCTCGTTGTTTCTTTTTTCTTGATTCTTTTCCGTCCCTCCTTTTATCGTGGATTATTTTACG
>NC_051407.1:30640339-30640650 GCF_015228065.2 Penaeus monodon
CCATCAGCCATATTTTTTCAGCTTTTTGTTTGCCTTTCTTTCTTTCCTCTTAGATTTCTGTATGCTGTTTATTTCTAAGTTATCTAATTTTTTACATATTTCTTTCTATCTTTCTTCCAACAGCCGTTCAATTTTTATTTTTGTTTGTTTATCTTTCCCTCGCTTATTCTTCCTTTCTTTCTTCTACCTCCTCACTGTTCATCTTTCCTTCAACCTCTCCTCTTTCTACTTTCCTCTCTTTGCTTCATCTTTCCCTCTTTCTACCTTCCGCCTTCTCTCTTCCTTCCTTTCCTCTTTTCCCCTTTCCTCAT
>NC_051407.1:30640710-30640780 GCF_015228065.2 Penaeus monodon
ATTCTCATCATCCCTCCGTTATCATTCCTATCATTTTAAGTGTAATGGTGTAGGTAGCTGTAAATGCTGA
>NC_051407.1:30641495-30641638 GCF_015228065.2 Penaeus monodon
CGAAGAGATAGTTAGCCATAAAGTGCAGTAAGCTGAAGTAGCTGGCGACAATACAAGCATCAATAACATATTTTTTCCTCCCCTTACATCTTGGCGTTGAATTCTATTTATAAAAGTCCGTCCTTTCACAAACCACCAACTAG
>NC_051407.1:30641750-30641986 GCF_015228065.2 Penaeus monodon
CATTTTGCAACTAAAAAAAAACAGAGGAAAGACAGAAAAAAAGGGAGGAACTTATAGCCTTCCCTCATCCCTTCCATCCCGCTTTCTGAAGGAGTTCCTCGTAAGTCTGGGATCTTGACGACGCGGCGTCTCGGAAGTGACCGGAACGAGACCGCAGGATCTTAGGATCCTTCCTCGCTTGCTCCTTGTCGGGGTCTCGAGGATCAGGTCTTAGGCCCCGAGGGATTACTGTACAT
>NC_051407.1:30642232-30642297 GCF_015228065.2 Penaeus monodon
GGTTGCACTGGTAACAGCAGCATGAGCATCAGTTAACAAAAAATTTGGAAGGAATTATTAGAATA
>NC_051407.1:30642656-30643238 GCF_015228065.2 Penaeus monodon
AGATCCTGTTTAGCAGGATAATGAAGGATTATGAAATATTAAGGGTTTTAAGAAAATATAAAATATGAAAATAGATGGGAATCAAAGCAAGGACGATCTCACAATGTGAAGGACGCAGAAAATAAGAAAAAAATAGAGAATGGAGAGAGAAGAAGGAAACTGGAAGGAGGAGAACAGGAAGTGGAAAGGATATAGAGGAAACAAGAACAGGGAAACAAAGGAAAGAGTAAAAAAAAAATGTGGTTAACAAAGAAGAATTTAAAAAAAAAGGAATGGCGATATGAGAAGGAAAAAAAGGAAAAAGAGACATGAATGATGAAAAGAAAAAAAATAATGAAAGAAGGAAGCAGAGAGGAGAACGCGATCAGCGGAGGAGAGAGATGGAGACATGGAAGAGAAATGGAGAAGAAGAAAAAAAGAAAGAGGAGAAAGAAAAAAACAGGAAAGAAAGTGAAGAAGGGGAGTCCGAGAAGGAGAAAAGGGAGAGAGGAAATGAAAGAGAAAAGCCAAGAGAGGAGAGTTTTGCCTTGCCAGTTACTCTAAACATATAAACTCTATAATCCTCCAGAGTGAAGGTACAGT
>NC_051407.1:30643280-30643509 GCF_015228065.2 Penaeus monodon
CTCAATTTATTATGAAATAAAGACGACGGAAAAGAAAAAAACCTGTTTTTACATAACCCTTACTTAATGAGATAACCATTATCGGAAAATTATACAGACTACGTTATGAGTATATCCAAGGCGATGCTCCAAAAAGAAGTTGGGAGCAAGAATCCCACGCGAAAAACTTTCTATTAGATGAATATTCGATTTGATGAGATAAGTCTCAGAAGTAGGTAGGATAATACAC
>NC_051407.1:30644207-30644415 GCF_015228065.2 Penaeus monodon
TCTGTATTCATGACCCACACCAAACGCCAACCAAAACTCAAAACTTCCACCTTTCACATGATAATAAGCTTCCTTTTTACCACTTTAGGCCTATAAAGGTGTTGTGTTCTTATTGATCACTTACGATATCGCCATAATATCGTAAGCCTAAAAAAGTAGTTGTTTTCCCCTCGATCATCTACACATCTCTGAAGGAGTAGGCTTATGG
>NC_051407.1:30644917-30645660 GCF_015228065.2 Penaeus monodon
GCTACTCCTCCCAGCGACAAACACTCGAGCCTTGTTGTTCCTCCACTTGAGAATGTTCTCGAAGGAGGAGTGCGAGGTACAAGGAGTACTCACCAAAAAACAGGGCACGTAATACCATGATAAATTGGAACCCATTTGAGGGGATCTGGAGGCGTTATCGGTGACCCAATTTCAAATAGGAGGGGCCCTTAAATATGGGTATTTATCACCGTAGGGGGAAGAAGACGGAGAAGCAGGAATAGAGAGATGGAGGAATAGGGAGAGGGAGAGGGAGGAAGGGGGGAGGGAGATGGAGGAAGGGGGAGAGAGAGATGGAGAAAAGGGAGAGAGAGATGGAGGAAGTGAGGGCGGAAGTAAAGGAAAGAGGAGAAAGAGAAGGATCAAGGAAAAGAAGAAGAGAAAGAGAAGAAGAGGGGAAAGGAGTAACAGAAAGGGAGAGAAGGAAAAGAAGAAAGAAAGAGGTGGAGGAAAAGAGAAGAAGCGGAGAAAGAAAGCAGTGAGACTGAGAAAAGAAGGAATGGGGAGAGGAAGGATGAGGAAGGAGAAGAGAGAGAAGGAGAAATGAGGAAAAAGATAAAAGAAGAAAGGGAAAATACGGAAGGAAGGAAGGTAAAGAAAGATGCAGAGGGAGGGAGAATGAGGAGAGAAAGAAGAGAGAAGGATCAATGAGTGAGGAGGAGAGGAGAAAGAGATATGATAAAAGGAGGAAAGACATAAGGAAAAGGACAAGCGCAAAGGGAGAC
>NC_051407.1:30645873-30645948 GCF_015228065.2 Penaeus monodon
CATGCAGTCGAGAGGTCATGTCTGGCCTCAGACATGACCTCTCGACCTCTTAGGAGACACGTTCTCCTGTCACTT
>NC_051407.1:30646081-30646388 GCF_015228065.2 Penaeus monodon
CAACTACTCATTAGATAGTGTAATCCTAACAATAAAACACTAGAGTGAAATGAACGTCGCGTGAGGGGGAAGTAAGTCATTTCAATCCACGGAAAACAGCCTATTAATGAATGATAGTTCCTACAGTAATCTTTAAAAACTTCTATAGTCGCTGGTGCATTCCCTTCACTCACTCAAAATATACGGAATCGTTACTATGGAAATCCAAATTTGGAAATATAGACGGGAGTTAACAAACTCCCTAAGAAGATACCAGTGTCAGTATTCTCCTGTTTAAAACATATAATGGATGCCGATGCAATATGTC
>NC_051407.1:30647057-30647507 GCF_015228065.2 Penaeus monodon
CCAAGCTACAATACAAAACTGAAATTTAGCTAAAACAAAGAACGAGTTGCACTGGGGAACGCTGATAAATAAGACCCCATTGCTCTCCACACAAACAAAGAAAATGGTTGAATGTCAAACTCAAGTGTAATTACGTTACGTTCATCCTGATTCATTAACCTAGGAAATTATATTTGTTAACTGATACTTTTAAAGGCAATAGACAGTATTACCGATGTTCAAATAATCAAATAGATTATTAAATAGGTTATGTAAAAGGAACCAGATAAATAAGGCAGATAAACCATAGATCTACAACTATCTACTACAGGATATAGAAAATATTTCATTATGTTCATGGAAAGTTAAAAATTAATATGAATCACCAGTGGCATCAAGTATTTGAATATAATACGATTTGTTGTATCTTATTTACCCAGTAGTGATTTATTTTTAAAATATAGCCCAACA
>NC_051407.1:30647631-30648174 GCF_015228065.2 Penaeus monodon
ACTCACTCACCCACATCATTGCCATCGTTATTACCATCATTATTTTTATCCTGATAATAGTTACCATCGTCATATAATAATCACGATGTAGAAGGGATCTCAGAAAGAGACCTGCACTTGACTCGCACTTAACTAAAACATTGTTGACGAAATTTCCTCTGATCATAGTAATGTACACAGTATCGTATTTCTACCCCACGTCTAAACCATTTGTCTGCTTTCCGAAGGAGACTCCTTGTCGAGATAAAAGCACAAAGTGAGTGTCCTGCAGGTCATGTGTGCAGTCTCTAATGGGTGTGTCGGTGTTCAGTCGCTTACCCTGGCAAGGCTCGGTGACTTTGTCTTGGTGTTTGTACTCGTGTCTGTAAGGGATACATGTAGACAAAACAGCAAAGCGAAGAACACTCAAGAACCACGCTTTCAGTAGAGGCTGTCTATTGAAGTACTGATATCAGAGCCAATAATAAAGCTGTCAGTTATTATATATCTCATGATAATCATTATCATCTCATTCTTTGCACAATCATAATTATTAATGTATTA
>NC_051407.1:30649609-30649681 GCF_015228065.2 Penaeus monodon
CCAGCTGAGCGAGGAAGCATGAAGTCTTTCGGAGTTTATTGGGGCCATAAATATAAATCTGAAAGGTCCCTT
>NC_051407.1:30650508-30650646 GCF_015228065.2 Penaeus monodon
TCCGTTTCAACTTTTATAATAAGAGTGAATTCACTTGACGCATCGCTTGAGAGGAATATAGATGAGCCAACACGAGAAAATATTTCTGCTGAAATGTTCACAGACTTTAGAGGTGAGTTCGTGTATGTCATCTTTTGA
>NC_051407.1:30651306-30652483 GCF_015228065.2 Penaeus monodon
AAGGAAAGCAGAGGAGGGCACCAATTAAGAGTGAAGCGGCGCTCGTGGGGTTTTCGGAAGCCTCTGGCGATGTGCACAATCAAATGACATGCCGGTAGATTGGAGAAAGGAGGGAAGGGAAGAGAGGGAAGAAATTGAGGAAGAGGGGAAAGAAGAGAGGAAGAGGGGAAGGAAGAGAAAAGGAAGAGAGGGAAGAGAGGGATTGGGGAAGGAAAATAAATAGAAGAAAGTGAGAAAGGGGAAGGGGGTAAGGAAGAGAAGATGAGGGGAAATGAAGAGAGGGTGAGGGAAAGAAAGAGAAATAGACGGGAAGGAAAAGAAGAGAGGAAGGAAGAGAGGAAGAAGTTAAGTAAGAGAGAGGAAAATAAAAGAGGAAGAGGGGAAGAAGGGTAGGAAGAGAGATGAAAATAAAGGAAGTGAGGAAGAGGGAAAGGTAGAAAGGAAGAGGGGAAAGAAAACAAGAGAGGAAGAGGAGAAGAAAAGGAGGGAAACTGGGTAGAACGAGGGGAAGCAAGAGAGGAAGAGGAAAGAGGGGAAGAGATATAGGAGCTGGAAAGGAGGAGAGGAAGAAGGGAAGGGAGAGAGGAAGAAGGGAATAAAGAGAGGAAGAAGGGAAGAAAGAGAGGAAGATGAAAAGGAAGAGAGGATCAGGAGAAGAAAAAGAGGAAGAGGGGAAGGAAGAGAGAAGGAAGAGAAACAGGGAGGAGAGAAAGGAAGAGAGAAGCAAGAGAAACAGGGAACAGGGAAAGGAAGAAAAGAAGCAAGAGAAACAGGGAAGAGGGGAAGGAAGAGGAGAGAATAAAAATGAAGAGGCGTTGAAAGAGAGGGAGAGATGAAGAAAGAGAAGCAGGGGAGAAGAGAAGTTACAGGTAGGTATAAAAGGGAGAGGATGGCAGCCGAAGGTAAAAAATAAAAGAAAGGGACGAAAGAACCGAAAACAAAAAGAAAATAGATGAACAACGGCGGAGAAAAGGTTGTTTGGAAAAGATTGCAACAAGAATGAATTACGGAACAAAATGTAACAGCTACAGAGAAAAGGGAATGGTAAGAGAAGAGGAAACTGGAAAGGTTCCCCGTCGATATCATAATCAGATGAGAGATTGTCTGACTCGATGCGCCAAGTTTTAACTTTCCCTTCTTATTGCGGGCATTTTATTTCTGCGTTGTGCACACGTTA
>NC_051407.1:30652646-30652822 GCF_015228065.2 Penaeus monodon
TCTTTTTGTATTTCGGTCCACAATGAATTGAAACTATCAGATAAGAGCAGATCTTAGAAAGTATATAGTGGAAGAAAACAGAAAATTGTGTATTGTAATGCAGTGATGTAAGATGAAATGGAAAAAGCGTATACAAACCACAAGGCAGCAGCAATGCAAGTGATGGAAGAACGAAT
>NC_051407.1:30652866-30653178 GCF_015228065.2 Penaeus monodon
AGTGCCGCAGGGTCAGAAGGAAGCGAAGAGGGTTCCTCAATGGACAGGTTTAATGGAGAGCTTCAAGGCATTCCCGGTTGGCTACCTCCTTGCGACGCCCCGAGGTGTCTGCTGAGGATAGATAGAGGTCTCAAAGACTATGAAAGACTTTCGGGTGTGTGTTGGGCTAAAGCTAATGTTGTTGTCAAAATGCATATCATAAATTAATGAACAGTTTCGAAAAATGGATGTACTTTATTTTCTGAAATCCGTCTTGTATACATATGCCATGTTATAAAGTCTGCGGGTCTGGTACGCCGTGTTTAACTACCC
>NC_051407.1:30653789-30654236 GCF_015228065.2 Penaeus monodon
ACAATTATTATCAAGTATATCCTTGACCATGTTATCAAAACGATTGATACTTTAATAAAAGAAAAAAAAATCAAAGATGTAAAAGTTTTGTTTTAGACACACTAAACTTTAACATTAATAAATTCTACACTCATTTCATGTTTTCTACTATTTAAGGGAGAGAAAAGCCTAATTCACCGCTTCTTCGGTTAAATTAATGAGATCTATTAGGAGATAAGTAATGCAGTGTCCTCATCCATTAGCGCACATTAAGCAAAGGAAAGGGGAGGGAAAGTGAAAGAGGAAAAGGGAGAAAGAGGGGAAAGTGAGAGAGACAGATGAAGACTGTAGGGATGGAAAAGGAGAATGAAGGGAATGAGGAAAAGTAGTAGAGAAAAGAAAAGAGAGGGTTTAGAAGAAAAGGAAAAAGGATATACTGTTTGGAATGAGACAGAAAAGGGGAGAGTG
>NC_051407.1:30654285-30654936 GCF_015228065.2 Penaeus monodon
GGAAATATATATGGTTGAGATGGTGTATGCAGGGATAGAAGGAGAGAGAATTAGAGAGAAAGAGAGGGGCGAAGAGAGAAAAAGGACAGAAGAGATAGAACTAGAGAATGAAATGGGATGAGATGGGTACGAAGAAAGGAAAGAGTCCCCAAATTCATAAAAGTCCCCCCAGAATACCAGTTTTGAAAACTACATCTCTACAGCTATTCAAATTTCGGTGAATGGAAGTATATGTATTTATAAAGAGACCGTCTCTGCCTAGGGGCCATAAAACTATTATACATTCAGTTCATGGTCTCATGCTTTTGTTGATAGGGTGAAGGGAATTAGCTATGAGAAAGAGGATGAACTCTGACACTGTCATCTGAATATAACATCTATTAACAACTTACCCTTCCTCTATTCATAAGAAGGACATTGATATCCTGACATAATACTCTGCACGAGTCAGTGCATTGTAATACCCTCGTTTTTATCATAATCCTCTTAGTAATTTCCATTTTTTGTCCATTCTTCCTTTCTGGTACGTGTTCGTATTCCCTCTCTCTTGCAAGAAAATGCTATTATTGAAGCGCATAATGTAGGAATGGAGTTGCAAAATTCTGTGTTTCCCTCATCTTGAGTACGTCCACGGAGCAAAAATCATGTTGT
>NC_051407.1:30655034-30655201 GCF_015228065.2 Penaeus monodon
TTCGGATATGAGCGAAAATCAAGAAACTTCGTTACAAGTCTCATGCATTTCTCTCTCGTTTATTCTCGAATTTTCTATTTTCTCCCCTTCGTAACATGCTCGAAGGAGTGGAAAAGTGGAGGGTAGGGTGTAATTCATATTTACAAACATGCAATTGCAAAAAGGAT
>NC_051407.1:30655481-30656157 GCF_015228065.2 Penaeus monodon
TGTATAAAATTCACACATCGCCCTTTCCCTACCATCCCTCCTCCACCCCAACCCCAGCTCCTGACCGTTTAATGAATAGCCGTAAGTAGAGACAGAAACGACATGCTCAACCCACTCCCCATCTCATCCCAGCCCTTCATTTCCCCACACAAAGCCATACCACCAAAGCACAACCATAAAAAAGGTGATGTGGAGGTGGGTAGGCAGGCAGAAGTAGGATGGGGGAGAGGGTAAAGGAAGTGCAGTAGAAGAGGAAGGAGGAAGTGAGGGAAGGGTGGATGAAAAGAGGGGGTGGAACGCGGGAGAGAGAATGAAAAGGAGGACGAGAAAGAAGGATGGAGAAGAGAGGTAAGGGGACAAATGGGGGAAAGGAGGAAGAGAGAAGGTTGAGAGGGGAGTATGGGTAAAGGGGAAAGAGGGCTAGAGTGAGGTAAGAGAGGGGTAGAGGAAGGAGTCACAGGAATGTGAGAGGGAAGGGTGGGTTGAGGATAGAGGGACAGAGGTAGGGGAGAGTTTAACCAATGATATGCAGGTGAGGGAAGTTTCATCCCGGCCGCCCTCATAACACGACAGTAAAGGTGAACCGCCTGTCTACCTGTAGGATCCTCTTCCCTCCCCTGCACTGCTTGTTCCCTTGTTCGTCCTGTCTTTTCGGCCCTTCTGCTTGCTTTGTTTT
>NC_051407.1:30656329-30656593 GCF_015228065.2 Penaeus monodon
ATAGTCTGTCGACATAGGCTTCCATATGACAGTATATCTAGTTTTTGTTTCACTGCTGTACCATTCTTGCTGAGCTTCAAAACAAAGGCCGTGCTTGATATCCCTATTGTTTCACCCTGTAACAAATGTTGTACAATCTTCTAAAAGCAAGTTTGCCTGCAGTGTTGTTATAGCAACATCGACGATATGTAACACATTGGAGGGAAGGAAGGGTTTTGGGAAATACTGCTGCAAACCTCCGACTTTGACAAATTTTGAAAAAAA
>NC_051407.1:30660267-30660739 GCF_015228065.2 Penaeus monodon
GAATAGACAACAAGCGAGTACGAAAAGACTCTGTAATCCTGCACTCTGTACTTAACAGCAAAAAAACTACCTCATAAGAATAGGTATACTAAACCAGTATCACATACTAAACTTGTACTTCTTTCATTCTGTCGTTGTCGTATTTTGAAACACGCTAACAAAAGTCAAATAAAAAAAAGTAAATACACAAACGAGTTAGAGCAAACGGAACATTCCCAGCTGTAAGTAACCAGTGGCCTCAGTGCTTTTGCTGTTCAGGATGTGTTTCCAATACGAGCAGCAGGATTTACACTTGGCACAAGGTAATAACAGGAGACACACGCCCTTGACTTATATTCTTGCCTACACACAATGGCATTGCGTCAACGTACATATTTTGACGTACTGTTCGATGTAAGTAGATATAATTTCTTGGTGGGGTTGTGTTTTTTGTTTTTTCTTCTATAGAGGACAAATGCACTCTTGCATTAAT
>NC_051407.1:30660869-30661486 GCF_015228065.2 Penaeus monodon
TAACCATCTCGTCCTCGCCTTATGTTTTCCTCTTGCTTTCAAAAACGCGTAAAAAACAACACTGCGAAGATCCCCAACAAATGCTATCAAGGGAATAGCCAAGGACGCTCGTTAAACACACAGCACACAGAACTAATTGCCGTTTCTTGTGTTGTGATGGAAGGCGAGCGCTACGGGTGCAGAATCCGCGTTTCTTGTTTTCTCATATTCGTTTCTTTATAAATGTTTTCCTCTTCATCCTTTGCTCCCCCCCCCCCCTTTTTTTCTTTTCTTTTCTCTTTATTTCCTTAGCTTGCTTTTTCTTCATACATCACTTTCTTATTTCGTGTCTTCGAACCTTTATTCTATTTTCTTTTATATTTCTTTCTCCGCTTCTTTCTCCTTTAACCTCTTTTCTCCTACGTCCATTTTTCCTCCGTTTCACCTCTCCGTTTCTCTCCTGTCTCCATTTTTCCCTTCCCTTACACATTACTTTTCTTCCTCTTTCCCCATTCCTTTCTCAATCCTTCTCTCCCTTTTTTTCCCTCTCTTCTTCCCTGTTTTTCCTCCGTTTCTTCCCTTCTCTTCTGTCCCTTCTATCCTGTTCCATTTGCTTATTTCTCTCTTTTCCTTTCATC
>NC_051407.1:30661619-30662696 GCF_015228065.2 Penaeus monodon
GCATGAAGTTAATCCAATCCGACGAAATTCGTCTCGCTCGCTCGGACTCTCCAAACAGCCTTGTGGTGGAGACGCAGAGGGGGGAGGGGGGAGGGAGAAGGGGAGGGAGAAGGCGATGGAGACAGGGGGAGGAGGCGGGAGAAGTGGGGGGGGGGAGACAGGGGGAAGAGGAGGGAGAAGTGGGGGGAGACAAGGGGAGGAGGAGGGAGAAGTGGGGGGGGAGACAGGGGGAGGAGGAGGGGGAAGTGGGGGGAGACGGGGGGAGGAGGAGAGAGAAGTGACAGAGGAGGAGGAGGGAGAAGGAGAGGGTGATAGGGTAGGGGGATAAGTGGAGGGAAAAGAGAGGCTGACGGGAAGGAAGAAGGAGATGGTGGGGGAGGGAAAGGGGAGGAGGGGGATGGAGAATGGAAGGAAAGGAGAGACTGAGGGGAAGGATGGAGGAGGGGGAGGGGAATAAGAAGAAGGTGGAGGGGAAAGAGGAGGAGGAGGGGGGAGGGGAATAAGGAGGAGGAGGGGGGAGGGGGAGGGTATGATGATGACAGAAGATGAGGAAGGAAGAAAAGGGAAGGGAGGAAAAAGGGGGGGAAAGAAGGGAATGGGGGGAAAAGTGTAGAGGCAAAGTAGAGGCAAAAAGGAAGACGAGAGGGAAGGGAGAGGGAGAGAAATGGGAGAAGGGAGGAGTAAAAAGGGGAGTAAAACAAGGGAAAGGGAGAGGAAAAGGAGGTGGAGAAGATAGGAATGAGGTGGGAAGGGGGTGGGTGAGTAGGGAGACGAAAAGGAAGGAAATTAACTAAATGAGGGACGAAGGAGAAACTTGAAAAAGAGAGAAGACTAGAGACAGTGATAAAGGAGGTGGAGTATGAGAAAAAAATGAAAGAGAGAGAAGAAAGAAAGGAAAAGAGAAAGGAACGATAGCAACAGATAATGCTGTGGTGGTCGAGGAATAGGCACACGGATAAAAGAAGAGGAATGAGCACAGGAAGTGATAGTACTCCCCTTGACTGATGCTTTCCGATCTGTTACGAAGACAGATGGAAAGAGGAGGGAAGAACTAGGTAGATTTTTGGTGGTTTGGTT
>NC_051407.1:30663224-30663544 GCF_015228065.2 Penaeus monodon
TCAACTCATTAAACCCCAGTTACGGAACAGACTAGAGAAGGAGAACCAGAATGGAGGGAGAACCAGAGAGAAAATAAGAAACGAAAGAATAACAAGCGCACGCCGAAGCCAGGACACAATAAGTGGGCGCGGGGATTAGCGAAATTGCTTACCCTGGCGACCACCTGCTTCATATATCAAAAGGTTTAGTGCTGCCTCCTGCTGTTTTGTTTACTTGTTTCGTTAATGCAATTTTATGGGGGGAAAGCATCATGGATAGCTCTTATTCCAAAGGTAAATAAAAGCTAATCGCAACGATACACATTTCCACAATAAAGAAA
>NC_051407.1:30665723-30666323 GCF_015228065.2 Penaeus monodon
TGCGTCACAGTGGTAAGCGGACTGGGGTAAACGGGGGGGGGGGGGAGGAGAATGCGAGAGGCGAAACAGGGGAGATGAAATTACAGTGAGGGAAGAAAGAGAGAAAATAAGAAGGGATGGAGAAGGAGGGGAATAACTAAGGGGACCCGGAAAGAAAGAGAAGGAAAGAGAAAGAGAAGAGAAGGTAGAGATAGATGGATGAGATGAGTAAAGCAAGAAATGAGGGAATAGAGAATGTAAGAGAGGTAGATGTAGAAAGGGAAAGATAAAGGAAGGGAAGGAGGAGAGAATGTAAGAAGAAAAGAGAAAGAGAGAGGAGAGGAGAAATGGAAAGTGAGAGACAGGATAAGAGAAAGAGGAAAGAAAAGGGAAGGAAAGAGGGAAGGAGAAATAGGAAGGGAGAGACAGGAAAAAGTGAAAGAAAACATGGAAGAAAACAAGAGAAAGGGGAAAAAGAAGGGGAATGAGAGGGAGTAAGGGATCCCCAAACCCTTAAAGCAGTCTAGGGTTACCGAGTGTGAAGTAGTATCACTCAGGGAAGAGAGAAAGACCGACATCCCTCACTTAATATTTTTCTTCTCCCCTAACTTTATCTAATTT
>NC_051407.1:30666361-30666627 GCF_015228065.2 Penaeus monodon
TTACGTACACTTCCGCTTTTTACTTCCCGCAACTAAGAGGTTCCTTTGGAAGTTGAGGAATGGGAGAAAAAAAATCAATAAACGAAGAAGTTACAAGAAAGAGCGAGTGACGGAGGACATGGACAGAAGGCGAGGGTGCGACTTAATCATATTAGGGAAGGAGAAGGAGAAGAGGTACAGGTCCACAGCTGATGTAAAGTGCAAACAAATGGAGGATAAAGATGGATTAAAACTGACGAAAGAAATTTGGTGGACCGGATGAAAGT
>NC_051407.1:30666815-30667019 GCF_015228065.2 Penaeus monodon
TATTGTAAGATTCCGAAGCATCATAAATACAAAGGACACGCCATAAAGTGCGATCCAGACGCGGAGCAAGGGAAACAAGAGGTGAAAAGGCTATAAAGGCCATAACATTCGTTATTACAAAGAGGGGAAGCTACTCCCACCCAAAGAAAGAATTACGATGAGGGTCAGAAAATAAAAATGAACTGTTACCACGACCACGAAAGG
>NC_051407.1:30667944-30668143 GCF_015228065.2 Penaeus monodon
ATCAACCTATCTCCATTCATCATTTAAGTCACTCTAAGAGACAATCAGTTGATCCAAGGTTTCGTTCAACAAGGAACTGAAATATTAATCCACTAATTAATTCGGAAATGGAACAAGGCACCTTCTACGTCTCCTCTTCCCTCCTCTGTTCCCGTCAAACCAATGAACAAATGTGAACAGATGTTAATAGTTGGAATGT
>NC_051407.1:30668900-30668965 GCF_015228065.2 Penaeus monodon
CTACAAGACAAAAAGGAGGAGGAGGAGATCCCATATGAAAAACGAAAAGGAAACCAAACACATAT
>NC_051407.1:30669695-30669996 GCF_015228065.2 Penaeus monodon
GGAGAGACCCCCGATCCTCAAGTCAACAAAAGCGAACACGAGGCAGAAGGCGAAAGATGCCTCGCTCTCGCTGCTTCTCCCTCGTACGTCACTTCCGCCGCTGCTATGTCGGTGATAAAACACGTCGCTGTAGATGCACTCGGGAGGCATTTGTTTACGTTCAGAAAAGTGGTTTTATGAAAAAGGGGGAGAGGGAGGGTGTTAGGGGGGGAGGGGGAGGAAAGGGGAGGGTGAGGGGGAGAGGTCGATGGGGGAGGGGGAGAAGTCGATGGGGAGGGGGAGAGGAGGTTGGGTGGGAGGG
>NC_051407.1:30670199-30670593 GCF_015228065.2 Penaeus monodon
AATGAATTTAAATGGATTTTTGTCTTTCTTACTTTTTTTCTCTTTGACAGGACAGACATTTGTTTACGTTCAGGAAAAGTGGAGGGGGAGAAGGAGAGGAGGGAGGGGGTGGGGGAGTGGAAGAGAGGGGGGGGAGGAAGTGGGGGGAAGTAAAGGGGGGGAGAAAAGAAAAGGAATTGAAATGGATTTTTGTCTTTCTTTCCCCTTTCCTTTTTATTTCGTGTAACTGGGAGACATTTGTTTACGCTCAGGAATGTGTTTTTTGAGGGGGGGGAGGGGGGGCTAAGGGGTAATGAAAACGAGAACGAAAAGAATATTTAAAAGATAATTTTGTTCTTTCTTTCTTTCTTTATAACTAAGTGAAATGTCTGCGTTCAATAAAGTGGTTTTATGA
>NC_051407.1:30670679-30671034 GCF_015228065.2 Penaeus monodon
CGATAAAATATATAGTAGTTTTTTTTTCATCTCCTTTTGTTCATCTAGAGAAACCTTTCTTTATGTTCCATTTTTGTGACAAAGACAAAGACGGGGTTGAAATTGAGGTTAAGACTAGAACAAAAAAATGAAAGAAAGAGAAAAAAAGGCTAAATAAACAGAAAAAAAGTCTTTGAAATTTACTTTTCCTTCGAAATTTCTTTTGTTCAACCTATGGAAAAATTTGTTTACTTTCGGGGAATCAGTTTTATGAATAAGGGGAAGAAGTGATCGAACTATGAATGAAAGAAGATGAAAGATAGGTCTTAGAAGTTAAGGAGCAGATATGTAAAGGAAAAATCAAATGGATTATTTT
>NC_051407.1:30671303-30671467 GCF_015228065.2 Penaeus monodon
CGATAACTCGAATATCCTGGAAAACAAACGGGTTGAATTGTAAAAGGAGATTCAGGGAGAGACAACAATGGCGCTCTGGGAAATTAATAGAGTGCCGAATAATTCAAGAAAAACAAACAACGGAGATGAATTAATGTTGTCGAGAATTAACTACAGGGCTAAAA
>NC_051407.1:30672173-30672329 GCF_015228065.2 Penaeus monodon
CGCATAAACGATAAGAGCAAATGTATTAACACCAGCTAGTGCAGTAAAAACTAAAGAACTATCTTGCCATATTAACGTATTGTCAACGCTCTCATTATGTTCATAGGGAGGACAACCACTCCCACAGTAAGCACTCACGTAGACCTTATGGCCTGC
>NC_051407.1:30672817-30673086 GCF_015228065.2 Penaeus monodon
TTTTAACTCTCTCATTCTAACTCAAATGAAGGTTGTTGTATTTCCTTATTAGGCACGTAAAACTATAGAACCCTAATTGTAACATTTATCATATCATAAAAACGATAGATGAAAAAGTGTTTTGCTAAATCAATGTAAGTTACACCAAAATAACGGCTACGCAATTTACAGCAGATTTTACTAACCGAATACGTCATTGCCAGCATTAAACATACACAGAGACACGCGCACACAAGAACGTACATGCAGTTATAATAAATGTTAATCCT
>NC_051407.1:30673209-30673352 GCF_015228065.2 Penaeus monodon
TTGAACAAATAAGGAACAAATTCACACTTACAGCTAGTTATTAAATATAAACAATCAATCAAATACACAAACCAAACACCCCTATATGCATGGACGTACTTAAATAAGGAACACATTCACACTTACTGCTACCAATCAAGTAT
>NC_051407.1:30673381-30674731 GCF_015228065.2 Penaeus monodon
TTCCCTATACGCATGTACGTACTTATCACGCTTGTCAATCCCAACATTAATATCCGGCGTGGAATAAACAGTTCCCTCGAACGAAAGGTTTAGCCCCGCGGTCACTTCCACCCTGAACGGGACTCCTTCACCCTTAACCCTGCACCCCCTTGCCCACTCCCTCTGGCAGGATCCCTCCACCCTATATGTAAACAAGTAGGATAGGCGAGCTGGCGAGTAGACTAGTAGACCAGTATTTATACGGATAGATAGACAATAGCTGGGAAAAAATGATGGATGAATAGACTGGTATATAGATCTCATATTTCTTAGACAAACATACAGGAGTGAACATGGAAGAAGAAAAAAACAGACAAATAGGTAAACAGGCAAACAAAGGAATCTGTACGTTTTCTTTGTTAAATTAAGTAAGTGGCAATGTAGACTGACCTATAGACAAAAGAATACGCAGACAGAAGAAGTAGAAAGAAAATAACACAAAACTAAGAAAATACTCATAAAAAGATGAGAGTAAATGTAATAACAACAGTTATTGCAGCGAAAACAAAGAACTCCTTCGCTATATTAAGGTATTCCCAACTCTCTCATTATGTTCATACGGACAAGGAAGAAGAGAATGAAGAAAATAAGCAAACAGAAGGGAAAATAGCTTGGCCAAATTCGGGTAAAAATCGTTACGAAGAAAGTAAGCCGATAGCAATAAAGTGTTTTCAGAATAAGGAAAAAGGGGAGATAGATAGAACGATAGAAGTGGTGGATATGAGAAAACAGGCAATAAATATGAGGAAAGAGAATAAACAGAGGACGTAAGGAGCTAGAGTAGAGGCGAAAGTGATGATAAAGAGACAAAAGAAGTTAGGAATGAGAAGAAGAAAGAAGGAGGAGAAAAGGAAGAAACGAAAGTCGTAAGAAAGATAAACAAGACGAAGAATAAGAAGATAAGAGATAGAATAAGAAATCAAAGAAGAGACAAAGGTAAGGACTAAGAGAAAAGACGAAAGTAGATGGAAAAGAAAGGACGAAAAAAGTAAGGAATTGGGGAGAGAAGAAACAAGGACTTGGAAAAGAGACGAAAGAAGATAAAAAAACAGAAAAAGAAATAAAAGAAGTTAGAGGCAAGAGAAGATTCGAAGAGAATAAGAGGTAAGAGAAGAGGCGATTGGAAGGAAAGTAGAATGAAACGGGATAGAAATGGAACCGAATAAAGGAGGAGGAGAAGAAAAACAATATACTATTATTGTTTCATTATTTTCACTGTGCTTCTTCTCACTTTCTCACTTTTACCTCTTTCTGTCTGTTTCTTTATTCCTCCCCTGCCGCCCTCACTCCTCTCTATCTCTCCCTCGATTA
>NC_051407.1:30674867-30675293 GCF_015228065.2 Penaeus monodon
GTCTACCAACCTATTTCTCAACCTTCCTCTCTCTCTTCATTTTTCTACCTTCCTCTCTTTAGTGCGCACATATTTACTCATGTCCGTACCGATGTGTGTACGTATCCCCCTCCCATCCCTACCCCTCACCTTCCCTACCACATACCCTCCAGCCTTTATGCCCCCCCCCAACCCCCACCTAACCTACATCCACACCCCGACCCCCCTATCCTACCCTCACCCCCCCATACACGCCACAAGGAGGCAGCATCTCATTCACGCATCTCAGGCCCTTCTCACTTACCGAGATGATAGTGGATTCCCTCCCCCCGTTCCATCCCCTTTTCACTCCTTCGGGATTCAAAGCATTCTAGGATCCCCGGGGAAGAAAAGCCTCACCTTCGCAGACGGGATATTTGGATTGTGAGAAGCTTCTTGGAGTCTTGG
>NC_051407.1:30676336-30676469 GCF_015228065.2 Penaeus monodon
TAGGAAGAAACAAAGACCCAGAAACAGGCAATCGAGAGAGAAGACAAAATGAGTATGTGAGTGAGAAAAAAAGGCAGACGAAGATAAAGAAGAGAGGTAAAAATAAGAAATAGCGAGTGTGTGTGTGTGTGAA
>NC_051407.1:30676558-30676847 GCF_015228065.2 Penaeus monodon
ACCTCCTTCGCAATGGGAACCGTAGAGCCGGAGAATGGGAAGGAGGAGGAGTTCGTTCAACGAGCGATTCCTTAATGAGATACTTTAGATAGTGTTCGTGAAAGTAGTGCCTGGGTGTAGGCGAAAGAACGTTCTCCTTTGCGATAGTGTTGAAATTATTCTAACTGGGAAGAGCTGTAGTGAATCATTTTAAAGATATGAATATATAGGTGTGATACGTGTATGTGTGTATGTGTTATTATCACTAATATGACTGTGAAGAGTTGTATTAAATTACATTATTTATATT
>NC_051407.1:30676961-30677283 GCF_015228065.2 Penaeus monodon
TCTTTTAGTTTGTTTTGTTTCTTTGCTTCATTTTATCACTGCAATTTCTTTTGTAGCAGTTTATATGCTCGTATGTATATATTCGTAAGTTTGTTTAATTAATGTTTTAACTTTACTCAATCCAGTTAAACAAAGCAGTTTAAAAACATGTCTTATTTTAACTTATATACTGAACCATTGGCTGAGCAAAGCAATTGGGTTTTGTTTACATGTCAGATACTCATGTGCAAGCCTTTGGATTTGTAATGCAAGGTCCACCTTTTCCTCCCTTGTATGCCAAACGTTAAGGGGGGTTGTTTTTAGGCTGTAAAAGTAGAGAGCG
>NC_051407.1:30678246-30678379 GCF_015228065.2 Penaeus monodon
TGCGTCAAGATTATTTTTAAAAGCCCTTGTATATAAATTTTCGCAGACTACACAAAGAGTCAATGTTCAAATAAATCCGTAGAGTGGTAGCAAACATCGGAAGAAATGTACAGCCAAAAACAGCGAGGAATAA
>NC_051407.1:30678418-30678921 GCF_015228065.2 Penaeus monodon
TAGTAGTAATAGTTTAAATATGATATGATGGTCACATCTTTTAGCGTATCAAAACTGCTTTCATCTATCTCTCAGCTTTAATAACCTTAAAATCCAGGTCTACATAAAGTCAGAACGTATTATTTGCCTCCCTGCGCTAGATTTTATTTAAAGGATAATGAAACAAAATAGAAGGGTACACAAAATAAAGTTTTTGTAACCTTCCACGTACAGTACTACATGTACTAATAAACTATTTTTGACAACAGTACTTACCACTAGAAATAAGATTATATCGTCTTTAGTCTAAAGAATCACAAAATGAAAGTCCATAATTAGTTTGAATATGTTGGCTATAAGTTTTGAATCTTTATCCCCATTTTTGGGAAAAAGGAACAGCCAAGCAATTCACAAAGTCACGCAGGTTTGAGGTCATCATTTTTCATTCATTAACTTCTTTCAGCAGAAGTTGGAAGTTGGGATTTTTTAAAGTTAGATTTCCTGCTGCCCTAAGCGTTCTTACA
>NC_051407.1:30679932-30680105 GCF_015228065.2 Penaeus monodon
AAAAATCCCTCTGCGATCGTTCACAACAAACGTTTGTATGGAATTCTTCCGGTAACAATCAAACCAGCGCCACTGTGCGCGGGGTATTTATCGATCGGGTCAAACTGTTTGTTTCTTTAGACCGGGCCTGCAAACCTGTTCTGATTTGTTAGTAAACAAATCTTCCGGTCAGG
>NC_051407.1:30683390-30684071 GCF_015228065.2 Penaeus monodon
GGAGTTCAAGATTATTATCTGAAATTTCCGTGCACAAGTGAATTAGAATTTTTACTATTTCCAGGTCACCGATCCTTTTAACTTCACAGGATGTTTTCCATTTGCTTTCCTTTACCTTTACAATAATTATCACTGGTTGACGAGGAACTTATTGAAACATCAATAAAGTTTCAGATCAGGAGAACATGTATTTAACATTTCAAACAATTAAAACGGTTAAATAGTCATTTGGTAAACTAGGGGGCGGAGGTACTTCAGCATTAAAATATATATATAAGATTAGACAGCATTTGAAAAGCACAAAATAGAATCAATAAAAAGGAACAATATAAAATAACCGAAGGCACCGGGATTTCCTAATAATAATTCTAAC
Source organism: Penaeus monodon (assembly GCF_015228065.2). Lineage (NCBI taxonomy): Eukaryota > Metazoa > Arthropoda > Malacostraca > Decapoda > Penaeidae > Penaeus > Penaeus monodon. The sequence goes on from NC_051407.1 coordinate 30,683,764, forward strand.
CGTCAGCCTGCCCACTGCGACCTGTTGACCACCGCGCGTACACGACCACCTACCCCGACCAGCTGAGCCCTGCCTTTCGGACCTCCTTGCCTGAACCACCCCCTCACACAGAAGACCCGACCGTTACCGTCGAAGGGGGCCAGATAAACTTTGACCCCGCTCATTCCCTTGGCCGACGGTTCTCTCACGGTGTTATAAATAAAAAAAGGGTAAAATAGCATGTGACATGATGGAAGACAACCTTAAAGATAAAGAAACTAACCTACCTAAAGTTAGTTATAGAATTAGGGATTAATAAAAATGTAGGA
>NC_051407.1:30685046-30685259 GCF_015228065.2 Penaeus monodon
AAGTTTATACATGATTAACATTCGCCCTTATGGTTTTAATTTGCAAAGTACTTTTCTGCGTTTCTGAACCACCACTGTCGGTAATCGCACTAACAATTAAAACTATACAAACTCTTTCTCTCCTGAGATTGGCACTTAACCTCAATTGTTTTCATTTGAAAAAGACTATTTTTTCCTTATGTTACGCTACTCTTTTGATTCTGATATAAAGTT
>NC_051407.1:30685514-30685674 GCF_015228065.2 Penaeus monodon
GTGATTTTTTTGTGCGTCGGTTTTTTGTGAAGTAGGTCCACCTGCTTAGAGAAAAGTCTTGTAGGTAAAATATGCAATGTATTCGCAATTAAGAGTATCGCTGTTTGTCATGTGACTAATCTGGAAAATATAATATAAATTGTTATTCATAAGATGTGTG
>NC_051407.1:30685758-30686526 GCF_015228065.2 Penaeus monodon
GCAGCATACGATTATCAACAAACAGCCAATATCATGAACTTCTTCTGTCCAAGGCAACAGATACAATAGGCAATGATCAATAAACACTTAACACTAATCCTTTTATGTGTCCAATCGAGCAATGCGAGAATCGACTATGCCCTTTCCTAAAAAAGTCCTTCCCTTATATGACATCATTATGAAAGCAAAGAACAATTCTCTTAAATTTTGTTCCTTTTCCTAGTTGACACGACCAGTTAAAAGCAAGGTAGCTACTTTTTCCGTAGATATATATTTCTTGTATTTATTATTTTTTTGTATGGCATTTTATTGCAGTGGATAACTATTCAGTATAATAATTCTATTTTTTTCTTTTATCACACACAACTTTCTTCATCAAATTCTAGCAAAGGAATGAAGAAAAAATATTTTCATTTTCTTTTGCAAGTGCTTATTATCGGATGATGTATATTGCCTAATAATGAAAGGAAATTTGTCAGACGACTAGCAGAGAAAAGCTATGAAATAAAACGACAAATATAAAAAGGAAATAAAAAAAATCGTTGATATCAGTTATTCTAATTATAAACAGATTGTAGGGAAAAAAATTATCTTGAATTACAGACAGAGACAGCAAGATATTTGACTAACAATTTTGGAAACTTTCAGTTAGTTTGGATGGATGAAAGAATAATGTGTATAAATGATATCATTGGAAACATATATTTGAACAAATGATAACACAGTCCACGTATGTATTAGGTTGACCTGTAGTTTGCAGATGTCCAA
>NC_051407.1:30689145-30689271 GCF_015228065.2 Penaeus monodon
GAACGCAGGATTTCCCCTTTTCCTGAGGGCTCCCTTCTGCAGTATCAGTTATCACACATAAACTTCTCTCCCTTCCAATCCCTTTACGTGATCAGACTAAGATCACTTTACTCAATTCTCGCCTAC
>NC_051407.1:30689322-30689424 GCF_015228065.2 Penaeus monodon
AAATCCATATATTTCTCTCCCTTTCCCCCCCACCATCTCTTGGTACTCAACTACCATACCTTTCTTTTAAACTTGAATTCACCCTTTACTTTGCGTTTACTG
>NC_051407.1:30689454-30689677 GCF_015228065.2 Penaeus monodon
CCATGACATGTATGTATTTTTTTACATGTATACAAGGTCCCCGTTAGACCCACTGTTTACTTGTTTACTCCTCCCTGTAATTCATGTGAAGGACGACCCAAGCTGACCTGTATCGGCAGAAGGGACAGCCGTTTTATCTATTTACCCATTTGTTTTATTTTCCTTTGGGGGATTGTTGATGGCCGTGTAGTAACCTCCTAGCCGTTACATATTTGATAAGTGA
>NC_051407.1:30690414-30690687 GCF_015228065.2 Penaeus monodon
CCGTTTATTATTTTCACTTTCAAATTTTCTTTTCCTCAAGGTCATACGGGGAATAAAGCTTAATAATTAATTTTTCTTGGATTTTTTCTCTTCTCTCCCGCTTTTTCTGCGTAAAACTAGCAAGTTTCTTAATTGCTTTTAAACTAACGCCGGTTGATGAATTACATTTTTCCCCAGTACTTTGTGTCCTGTCTTTTTATATTACTATGCAAGTATACTTTGTTGATTGGCTTTGTTGATACACCTTTCCATGCTATCCTGTCAGAGGTTATT
>NC_051407.1:30690790-30690945 GCF_015228065.2 Penaeus monodon
AAGGTCATATTCTAGATCAATGGAGAGAAGGTCAGTATGCTGGATACTGATATATGGGACACATAAAGAATACTGCTGTTTGGGAAATGAGGAAACGATATTAGTCGGAAAGCTATGGGCGGAAGAGGAAGGGAAGGGTTGGGGGGGAATACAAT
>NC_051407.1:30691284-30691390 GCF_015228065.2 Penaeus monodon
CGGAAGAATAAATAAAACGAAATGGTACAGACATTAAATGAAATTGTGTCTGTGCCCAAAATGACTATTCCTTTAAATAAGATGTTAGATAATGCTTAGAAGAACG
>NC_051407.1:30691423-30691642 GCF_015228065.2 Penaeus monodon
AATGAGAACACAGTGATAAAAGGATGGCGAAACCAGATACAGTAATAATGCCTGAAAACGAACCTGTGACGCTAGAAATAAAGATTATAAATAAATTAACAGTACTTTCGTTATGTAACCTATATCAAATGTTACATAGTACCTGGATTAAGTCTATGCATGCATGATGTAGTACATAAATATGAAATATAGAGTATCGCACTACACACCACTCATAAC
>NC_051407.1:30693421-30693547 GCF_015228065.2 Penaeus monodon
AAACAGCCTAATCAGTCTCAGTGAATAGACACGAGTGGCTTCAAAGTCTGCAAGACAGCCACAAGTCATTATTCATATTTTGTAATTATCGGTAAATCAGGTACGCTACCTGATTACTTCAATCAG
>NC_051407.1:30694175-30694839 GCF_015228065.2 Penaeus monodon
ATATATAAATATATAAATATGCGTTTGAAAGAAGTAGGGAGAAAGAGAGATTGTCAGACATATAACAAAATATTACGGGAGTCAACCTTGCCTTTCTGTACTCTCTAACCATCTCCATTTTCAGGGCTTGAGACCAACACTTAAACAACTTGGAACTTACCCCAGACTAGACTGCTAGCATCATTATTATCAATATTTGTCCTCTCTGGATGGTCTCAGAACTTACCCAGAGGCTGGGTAGCATCTTTATTATTACCGCACTTACTCCTGGTTGGTCTCACGTCCGGAATTTCTGGAAAGAACATATCATTGAAAGCCCTAATAAAATGTTTCTTATAAAGATATAACCTGGGGAACCAACATTCCGACAACCGCCTGCTGAAGTCTTTCTGGCGGAGAGGAGGCATCTACTTATAATATGGCAGGTTTAGGCGGTAGTACTTGCCCGAATACCTGTATTGCGAGTCTATAATATGCTCACGTTCCCAAAAAAAATCCCATTCTCATGTACGTAACCATTACAAAGCCTCGAAAATAGTTGCCAGCGGTAACAAATTGAGCTGGAAAATCAATTGGCCGGTAAAAGACTTAAGGTCCCAACGGAAATATAGACCCAAGTAAAACAATCGTAACAAAACACATAATAGTTACTATTGCAAAGGCA
>NC_051407.1:30696417-30696650 GCF_015228065.2 Penaeus monodon
GAGCATAAACCAGATATATAAAACGCGAAAAAGAGAGAACAAAGACCGAATCCCTCTAAGGAAATATGCGTGATCCCAAGATATTGTATCGTCGGTTATAGCGCCCATCAGGCTGATATAAGAGGCGACGGCGGTGAGGAAAAGCCATTCCGAAAACCCATGGCAGACACCACGACTCTGGCCGCTTTGCCTGCCGGGGCAGACGGCCGGATTTACTCGCTTTGATGCACAGC
>NC_051407.1:30696698-30697246 GCF_015228065.2 Penaeus monodon
CATTCATCTGTTTATTTATTTATTATGTCGTTTAACTGGTTTGATGTACAGTTTTTTTTTCTATTTTCTTTTTTTTAATACGTGCCCTGATATTAATTTTCGTTTGAACATGATTGTGCTTTAATCTTGTTATACTTATAATATACACTGAATGAAGGTGTTTATGTAAGTGATACTGTGAACTTAAAATTTATGATAAATGTGACGATTTTTATTTTTTCGTTTTTTTATTGATTCCCTATGGCCCAGAAAACTACTTGTTTAGATTCTAGCACTAGACAAGCCTGATTAGATTTTGTATCGATCTGCCTCTTTAAAGACACCAACCCGCGTGCAATCGTCTCCCAAAAAGGGACAGCCGTTCCGATATCAAACCAGCTGGTTATATCTGTGTTAATTTGCCAGCAAGTAGATTTCATATAAAGTAGACATTGATGAAAACGGAGGTCCAATTATCAGTGTTTTTCGTTTTCATATTGTTTCTTTTGTTATAGTCATTCTCTCAGTTTATCTTTGCATGTTTGTTTTCACATGAATACTAAAGTTAC
>NC_051407.1:30697497-30697710 GCF_015228065.2 Penaeus monodon
ACCACACCGTAAATAAGGCTGGAATCCGATAACATAACCATCGTAAGGTTTTGTGTGGGTTAAAGTTGCCAGTTTGTATTTATGGCGTGAGAGTATGAGCACGTGACAGCCTGCAAGCGTGAGCACCCAAGAGGCAAGACGTATAATATAGATATTTTTTCTCCCTTTCTTATATTTTTCACGACCGGATGCATGGACTGGTGAGAAAGAAAA
>NC_051407.1:30697864-30698062 GCF_015228065.2 Penaeus monodon
AGGGACGGATGGGAGAAAATGACAGAATGAAGGAAAGTGAAAAGGACAGAGTGATATAGATAAAGAACCGAGGATAAAAAAGGAGAAAGAAAGAGGTAGTCACATAGAGACAACTAAAGACTAACAGACTTCCATACAAAGAACCAGAGAGAGAGTTAAGGGAAAGAAAAATTAAAGAAAAGGAGTAATATGTTTGAC
>NC_051407.1:30698107-30698289 GCF_015228065.2 Penaeus monodon
ATAGTAGGAAAAACAAAAGAATGTAAAGTCAATTCTGAAAATGTTTGAACGTAAAAATATTTTTCATGAGTCAAACCCAGCAACACAGGCTGACCTTGACCGCGCATGCTGGTAACAGATTTCTGGACACTTGACACAGTGAAACATGAAATATAATAAACGCAACCGCAGTACCAATACCT
>NC_051407.1:30698845-30699197 GCF_015228065.2 Penaeus monodon
GTTCTCCACTTCCCCTTCTCCGGTTCCTTTGTCTAATAATCATATTCTAAGCGACAGCCGTAAGAAGAGAGGATCCAGCCACAATCTCTGACGAAAGTTTTCATTCTTGTAGCAAAGTCTCGCTTCAGCGTATTTCACTAACTCGCGGCAATATAGCGCTACGCAGCGTCGAACCGTAAGGTCAAAGGCTGAACCCTAAAGTAACGGGAGTATCGACTCTACGTGATTCTGAATCCCATAAAAAATCTTGGTAGGTTCCTCCTCGAATGCCGAGCCAAAAATAACCAATAAAATAGAGGATGTTGCCCATTACGAGCGCTGGATCAAGAACAATTGCCATAACCATAGATCT
>NC_051407.1:30702885-30703394 GCF_015228065.2 Penaeus monodon
TGTTCGTTCGTCTAATCCTTTCTTCTTGCTGTTCGGCTATTCTCTGCAAAGGAGCATATCTTTCTGGCTTCGCTTGAATACCAAAGTAGACCATAATTTTCCATTGTTCCATTTCGGGCCGACATTTTCTCTCAGGTTTCCCTGACTAGCTTTCCGCCCTTCTACGGCAAAGGAAAAGGTAATGTGACGTGCAGGTAGATGCGTAGATAATAGATGAGATGTGAGGATGTAGCGGTAGAGTCTGTCAAATTGGCAGATACAATATCGGACGGTTGGCAGAGCAAAGTCAGAGGAGGGGGAGGCGTAGATGGGTTTCCCCGGTAGAGCTGATGTTGTTAATAGAGGAAGTGCTAACAGCAGTAGATATACGCAAATAACAGAGATAAGAATCCCAACTAGCTAGTTTATATATATGAGGGAAGTAGATAGATGTTAGTAGTTAATAGATGAGGTTCTAACAGAAGTAGATATGTGCAAATGATAGAGATAAGAATCCCAACTAGCTAGTT
>NC_051407.1:30703502-30703734 GCF_015228065.2 Penaeus monodon
GAGGGAAGACAGCATGAAATTGATGCAGAAAACGAAACGAAATGGTGTGAAAGCTAGAATTTAAAAGAGGGAAAGAAAGAAGCGTTTTATTGCTTGCGTTTAATGAGGAAGAGAACACCATTTCTATCGCAGGAAAAAAGGGGTGAGGGGGAGGGGGACATACAGCTTTGATGAGGAAGAAGGAAACAAAGTGAAGGCACTTGGCTCTAGGGGCGAGGGGATGCAAGCAAAG
>NC_051407.1:30703795-30703898 GCF_015228065.2 Penaeus monodon
GAGAGGACTCAAGAGTAATTCAATTATCGGGAAGTGATCAGTACATGCTGCAGGTGGGCGAGCTGCAAGAACACGAGTAAATTGGAGGAGACCGAAATGAACT
>NC_051407.1:30704590-30704834 GCF_015228065.2 Penaeus monodon
ATCGCACGTTCCGGTTTTCTTAGTCACCGTCTTATTCTTCCAGCGCAGACGCTTCCAGAGCCGGTGTTTCCCGCAGGCATTTGTCTAATCCTCTGTACGGGGATCTCTTAATACCTACCTTTCTGTCCATTTCTCATTCCCCTTTCTCCTTCACTCTCGTTTCCTTCAGTCCCTCTCTTCGTTTCTCTTCAATTATAATCACCTTCTCACTTACTGTATTTGCTTATACATCCGTCTGCCTGTT
>NC_051407.1:30706046-30706146 GCF_015228065.2 Penaeus monodon
TTTTAAAAAATATTTTTATAATTTATTCTTTTTATTTTATTTTTTTATAAATTTATAATATATATATTTTAAAATTTTATTTAATTATAATATTTTTTAT
>NC_051407.1:30707478-30707550 GCF_015228065.2 Penaeus monodon
TTTGTTTATGTATTTTATTTTATATATCTATTTTAAATTTATTATAATATCTATTAAAAAACATATTTTTTT
>NC_051407.1:30707592-30707738 GCF_015228065.2 Penaeus monodon
TTTTTTGTTTTTTTTGCTTTTTTTTATTTTTTTATAAAAAATTTTTAATTTTATTTGATTTTATTTTTAAAAATATCTTTTTATTTTTATTAAAAATTTATTTTTTTATTTTGAAAATTTTGGAAAAAAAAAAAAAATTTATTAAA
>NC_051407.1:30709604-30709824 GCF_015228065.2 Penaeus monodon
AGCGCGTAAAAGAAAAAAAAAATCATATATCGGGGAAAAAAGGCAACCGACTTTAAGGCGATTTCCGAGTCATTTCCCCGGCAATATGAGCCTTAATGGCGTTAACACCTGGTCGACCGAGGGCGTGGAAATGGGAAGAAATCGACACTCGATGTTCCGGTCGGCTGAGCGCGTTTCGAAGCGCGCAGATTTTGAGCCATGTGGCTTTATTTGCGAGTTC
>NC_051407.1:30710154-30710263 GCF_015228065.2 Penaeus monodon
ATGTTAATGAATAAATAAATGAGGATGGTAAGCTGAGAGGTTAGTAGAAAGGATGAATCATGAAGACAAAAGGAGCGAGACGATGCCTTAATGTGAGAAAGTACAATTG
>NC_051407.1:30710887-30711106 GCF_015228065.2 Penaeus monodon
GTGTAAGGGGATATGGTCAAGCAAAGGCGGAATTAAAAGTAAGCATAAATCTGGGTTACGAAATGAGACTGTCGGCGCTGGCACTTTGTTGGGACGATCTATGAGGGCACTAGAAGCGGCTGTGTTTGCAGTGTGTATTAATGCTGTGCACACACATACATACTCAAACGCATCTACGGTAGTGAGAGATACGCACATAATCAACACACACACATACTG
>NC_051407.1:30711265-30711757 GCF_015228065.2 Penaeus monodon
TCACACATATACAGAACTATATCTCTAAATTTGTGTTCAGTACTTGAGTTTTATGTTTCACAAAAAAAAAAAAAAACACTCGACCTGTTCCACATTTTATCGCATTTTGTTTTTCAATGTCTGTTTCACTTTTTTACGCGTTACATGTTGTTTTCTGTACTTTATTTTCTCAGCTGCAGCCTTCTATTTCAACTAGTAGCTAGTAATCATCCTTGTTTTATTGAAAAGACGTGTACACAATGTACTAATTATACTAATCATCGGGTTTGAGGATAAGTGTTGTTCTTAAGAAATATTATACATATTCTTATCCAGAGTAAGCGTGTTATATCTGACGGTCAAACTTGATATAGTATTAAGAGAAAGTAAATCTCCTTCTTTAATGATCTTAACAATTTCTGAATGTTTGGACTTGTGAATAATCAGTAATATTCATTTTATATCAGCAGTCGTTATTAGTAGTGTTTCGTGTAATGCATACATGCGTAATCA
>NC_051407.1:30711911-30712314 GCF_015228065.2 Penaeus monodon
ATGCCTTCATGGACGCTTATTTTACTGTAAATGATATAACAGGAGACTGTGAATATAATGCTATAAATAACAGCTGGCTAGCGCCACTCGTAAAGTTATTGTTATCATAAATATCCGACAGAGCCCAGTTTATTAAGCTATACGTTCGTTGTTTTGTGTTTCGCAGCAAAATTCGAGAAATATGGACGTCAGAGTATAAGTGTTATGAAAGAATTTTGTCTGGTATGATGACATTTAATAAGGACAGATAACATCTACCTGAGTTAATAGCAGTTTAAGAAAAAAAAAAGCTAACTAAGATAGAACCGGATGCGATATTAATAGGAACACGTGCAGCGATTAGTGTTGCATATCGACAGACGAAGACGAAGAAATCTTAGATGCATACAGGCCACGTTTCAAT
>NC_051407.1:30712542-30712839 GCF_015228065.2 Penaeus monodon
CTGAAAAATCAGTAAAGTCTGAAAGTATCAATAACTCTTCCTCTGTCAAGTCCTGCTTTGTTCAATAAATTGCACAATGCATCCTTCATATTTTTGCAGTGAATTTTGCATTCTGCATTCTCCCCTCCGGAACTGGCACAAGTGTTCACCCTAAACAATACATCACAATATCTCTCGCTTCTCTTTCATCGTGCAGTTTCAATACATTCATAAAATAAGTTCATCATCCTTTTTCGTTTTCTTTTGAGAGATTTCTGTTCATCTTTTAGATTGCATTCTATCTGAAATAGTATTTGC
>NC_051407.1:30712906-30713398 GCF_015228065.2 Penaeus monodon
ATACAACATGATTCATATATCACAAGGTTTTCATCTACATAGCAATAACTGATTCACTCATAGCAAAGACCCACAATTTACCTAATTTTCACGCCCCAATACTTTATATTTACTCACTCTTATCATTAATCTAAATCCTCCCACTTTCCTTCGCGCAGTATATTCATCATCTTCCTTATTCTTATTCATCTTCATCATCTTCCTTATTCCTTATTCTTCCATTCTTCCTTCATTCTTTCCTTCGTATTCATACCCTTCCGAATGTCACATGATGATGCATCCCGATCAAACACACGTTTATAAAGTAAACAGTTGGAAAAGGAGGATAAACAGGATCATTCGAAGAAACACATGTTGAACATTTGTATGCGGCGCCCAGCTGTCTTGTCACACAAACACCAAGGCTTTTGATGTGTGATGATCTACAAAGGGTACAGGTTCTACGCTTTCTGTAACGTTATCTATTTACCTATGGCTCTGTTTATTTGTCTA
>NC_051407.1:30713708-30713805 GCF_015228065.2 Penaeus monodon
TGTTATAGAACATCTGTTAATCTACGTATCATTTGTGTTCCTTCATTTATAGCATTCCCTCTTTATATTTTTTCATCTACCAGCTACATTCACTGTC
>NC_051407.1:30714034-30714274 GCF_015228065.2 Penaeus monodon
ACACACAGCACACACCTCGCCTAACCCATCAGCCAACTTTCCCGGCGGAGTATATATGTACACATTATGTAGAGTAGATGCTTCCGCCTCCACTAACTGTCAGATCATCCCACTTCCACGAATTAGGGAGCCTCCCTGTGGGGGCGTAATAGGGAGGAGGAAGGGGAGGAAGTAAATAAATATACACACACGAAAATGAAAGACGTAATAAGGGAAATATAGAGAGAAAATAAACATAGA
>NC_051407.1:30714310-30714554 GCF_015228065.2 Penaeus monodon
AAACGTTTTTTTTTTCACATTAATTTAATCAATTTAATCTCTCAAACTTTCTCTCGCTTTCCTTCCATTTCCACACTCTCTTCGTATCTTCCCTCGCATAAACCTGGAATAACTAAAACGAGACGCGGCGAGGGAAGCACAAGGAAGGGAGATGTCGCACTCACCTATTTATTACAACACTGACCTCCGAGGCGAACGCGGTAGCTGCCCATTTTTTGGTCATAAGCGTACCTTCATGCCTGGT
>NC_051407.1:30715116-30715551 GCF_015228065.2 Penaeus monodon
GCAGGTATGGATATGGTTCTTACATAGAATGCATTACAATTGCGTTCTCCTTTTCAGTTAAGCTTCAGAGATTAGACTAAGAAGCTTAGAAATCATGATAAATAAGACATTAAAGGAAAAACATGGTCGTAATCATTATATTCATTGAATGATATTTCATCGTATATTCGTTCCAATTACAGGCAAATTGGAAATACAAATCTGTCAGTCATGATTTACAAAGGCTGATTATACACGCCAATAACGCTTTATAATTCCCTCTTTGGAGGCCTTGACACAAAATCAATGATTGAGTCAAATGGTTTAATGTGTTGTTAGTTCAATCAACAATTCCTACAAATATAATCACGGCATTACAATACTAATGTGCACTTGTGAATTAATCAACGCTATTCTTGCGCTCTGGATGAATATTAATGAAAGTAAGAAATTAAT
>NC_051407.1:30716149-30716657 GCF_015228065.2 Penaeus monodon
GCCACGTGTTATAACTGCGTCGGTTTCGCCTCCGGAGTGTTACTCTGAGGACGCCGCCTCTAAGTGCGTCCTTCCGTCGAAGTTCCTCTCTTAGCATAATAACTCGAACACTGCAGGAAATGGCCTTACCTCCTAACTCAGCGTCATTATCATATTCATGTCGATTTCCATAAAGTTTACTTTAATGAATTCACAAACTGATTTGCAGTCATTGTTTCTCTACAGTTGTTGGTTTAACAGTTCTGAAACTAACTCAACTACACATAAAACTGTGAGTCACAGACTGCAGAGACAAGGATTTTATTTGCTCGAATTTTTACTATTAATCTAATTATAATCCTTAGTAACTTAAGTATTATAAATATTATTCCTTCGGACATAATATTCTTTTTATCCATAATATAATTCGTACATTTTTTTTTTTCTCAATTCAATCAACTTGTCATCAAGCTATTAATTTATTATTTCTGCTATGATGAACTTGCTCGAAAATGCCGCCCTTCTCTTC
>NC_051407.1:30719340-30719589 GCF_015228065.2 Penaeus monodon
TTCTTCGACGCTTGTGCACAGCAGTTATCTACATTAGCAAACAGAATGACAGATATAATGGCAACAACAGCAGCAGTTGTGACAGAAATATTAGTATGGTGCCGCGGATGGACAATCAACGGTTAATACAAATAGATTTATAACTTTGATTGAATTATAAACTAGTAATGTTATTTGATTTTGTTGGAGGGTGTATGCAAGCTCTACTGACTCCATATGAATTTTTAAAATTAGGATTTCCATTTTCTG
>NC_051407.1:30720365-30720521 GCF_015228065.2 Penaeus monodon
GGTCTAATATATAGGAACAATAAGTTATTGCATACAATGAACAACCATAGGGTTATCAATCAAACTATGTTACGGTTTGAGTCGATGAATGGCCCCGGCCTTGAGCAGGGGTTCCATATTTTTGTTAAGATGGGCAGCCTGACCGGTGTATTTAGA
>NC_051407.1:30720541-30720644 GCF_015228065.2 Penaeus monodon
AGATCACAATTTCAAATGGGGATTAATGGTGCAAGGCAGGAAGGGATCATTAATTTTGAAATGAAAATAAGTATAAACCTAATATATTGTCTACATCTATATA
>NC_051407.1:30723516-30723690 GCF_015228065.2 Penaeus monodon
ACTCGTTAATTTGTATTACGAATTTGTGTAATTTTGTGTCAAACACCAATGTGAAATGTAGCCAACATGACAAGCTCATTTTTATTCCTCCTTCCTCCTTCTTTGCTTACAGTAGAAGATTTAAGCTTAGGAAAAAAAAATTGTCGTTTACCTTTTTCTGCTTGTCTGTCTGTT
>NC_051407.1:30723810-30724435 GCF_015228065.2 Penaeus monodon
ATTCGCTATCTCCCTAACTTCCCTTTTTATTATCCTCCCTTTTTTTACCATACGCACTCCAACTCTGGCCAAGAAGATCAGCAGAGAACATAAAATCAGGGAGTAGCTCCGTAATCGCCGGGATCTAACCCGGGTTTATTACGCCGTTACTTACTGGCGGGGATTGTGGTTCTCTCCGCTGATTGGCCGTGACGTCACGTTGGGAATTTTTGTCTTTTTTTTCTCATTATCCTTTTTCTCTCTTTCCCCTTCTATCGGACTCCACTTTTCCTTTTTTTATATCATTGTTCTCTTTTTATTTTCCATATCCCTTTTTTTTGGGTTGTACTAAACATTTGTACCGATTATAACAGTGACTTTTGATATTTCAGAAAACGCAAATAAGCTCGTAATTCACAAGGAAGCGCGTGGTGTAGTTAGCAGACCTCGGGCGCGGCGCCAAAGTGATGAATCGCTCGACCCATTCAACAGGACAACTTTATTCCCTCCTTTATTAAATTCCTCTTTTATTAAATACCAGCCTTGGTTCGGGGAACGGACGTCTACGGGCGACAGGAATTGATCTCTGTTTATCAATTAGAAGTTTGGTCATCTGGCAGAGTTGTAGTTTTGTTACGACCCTGAC
>NC_051407.1:30725349-30725458 GCF_015228065.2 Penaeus monodon
ATTACGTATGCATGCGTTTATATGGAACTCTGCAGGGGATACATTCCCAGTAAAGGACAAAGACCTCAGTAATTAAGCCTAGAAAGGGGTTACTCTTTTATATACAGTC
>NC_051407.1:30725544-30725901 GCF_015228065.2 Penaeus monodon
AAGCAGAAACAAACAAGCAATAATGAACCTACAGCAAGTGATACCCCCATAGAACCTAAAGTACGGAGCCTTTCAAAGGGGCAACTCAACTGAACTCTATTCACGTCCTCATGTTGGCTTCTTCACTCTGTCCCAAAGAGACCAATATGTCTTGTTATCAATTTCGCCTTTCACGAGAGGTTTCCTGGTGGGGCCTGCTGTTGCGGCGGGGATGTCAAAGGAGAATAGGTGTTGGGTATTTGCTGTCACAGGCCAATAGCTGCGATGCTACACAGTTCATTGTTGAAAGTTCTGATACCTGGTAAAGTTGTCCCATTATAGAGGGAGGTGGGATCTTCTGTATGGGGTTTCAAAGTC
>NC_051407.1:30725935-30726097 GCF_015228065.2 Penaeus monodon
ACTTCTTTGAAATCCTCCTTTTCCCCTAAGGTAAAATCCTATATATCCCTCTTCTCCTTTCTTTTTCTCCCCTATCTTTCCTTTTCTTCTCATCTTCCTCCTGTACCTCTTTCTCCTCTTCCCCTCTCCCTCCGTTTCCTCCCTTTCCTTGTTCATACACCA
>NC_051407.1:30726145-30726422 GCF_015228065.2 Penaeus monodon
CCTAAAAATAAGAAATAGATTAAGTAGATTCGTATATTCCTCTAAAAGCTGCATTTTCCCCAATGCCTACCTAAATATATACTCCTTCCATTAATACCTTCAAGTAATTTGACACTCTCTTCTAACTTCATCCCTGATCCTTTACGCATGCGTAGGGGCGAATGTAGAGCAATAGATTCTGATTATTAGGCAGTTTTACGAAGGCGTTACGGATTATTTTTATATCTGGTCATTATCACTGTGTCTTACAGTATCTGAATGGTTCCTAGATCAAATA
>NC_051407.1:30726488-30726556 GCF_015228065.2 Penaeus monodon
GTGTGTTGCGTATAGAATGTAACTGATGACTGTTGTTTTGACTTGTACGGCTTCCTTATGAATGTTTC
>NC_051407.1:30726898-30727053 GCF_015228065.2 Penaeus monodon
TATGAGCGTGTTTGTTTATTTGTCATTGGGAAGGAAAGACGGCCGAGCAAATCAAGGATTGACCAAGAGGAGAGAGGAGAGAAAAATTAGGAGGAAGTGGAAAAACAGAGGTATGAGAAAGTGAGATGACACAAGAAACACAAGAAGATGGGACA
>NC_051407.1:30727150-30727430 GCF_015228065.2 Penaeus monodon
AGGTCAACCGGATATGATATGACAGGGAACGAATGAGCCTTCATGTTGTATCTTGTTGCTCAAGAGGGGAAAGAATCGGGTGAGGGGAGGGGGACGATAGAGGGAAGAGTAAGGGGAATAAAAGGAAGAGGAGGGGAGGGCAGTGTGGGGAATAGAGAGAGGGGGCGATAGGGGGAAGGATGGGGGAATGGGGACAAGAGGTGATAGGGGGAAGGATGGGGGATTGAGGAGAGGGGACGTTAGGAAGAAAGGTAGGGGAATGGGGGAGAGGAGGCGATAG
>NC_051407.1:30727493-30727974 GCF_015228065.2 Penaeus monodon
GGGACGAGAAGAGGGGAAATAGGGGAGGAGGCGCTAGAGGAAAGGGAGGAGAGGAAGATAGAGGAAGGGCAGGGGGAACGGGGGATGAGGAGAGAGAGATAAGATAGGAGAAAAGGGGGGAGGGAGAGGGGAGAGGAAGGGTGGTAAAACAGGAGGAAGGGGGCTTATAAGGGTGGAGGGTGTTAGGGGGAAGGTTGGGAGTTAGCAGAAGAGGGTAGGGGATGGGAAGCGGGTACAGGGGCACGGGAGGGAACAAGGCAGGAGTATGGGGGGTGGGGAGAGGAGGGTCGATAACAAATATACCCATGAGAAATATAAATATAGAATGCTGTTTGTTCTCTTCAGCTGAGGAACAAGATCTAACTTCGTAAAGTCTGGTATCGACGTCTAGGCCATTCCTCCTCGCTGTGCCGCTGGATAAATATCGGAACAGATTCGGCGCTTGGCTTTCCCTCAGACTATAACGGGCGGTCGGCTTGGC
>NC_051407.1:30729042-30729243 GCF_015228065.2 Penaeus monodon
ACGACCTCTCCTCGCGGCATGACACCCTTTCAACGCCAATCACAGCTGCCTTTAGCCGACCCCCCCCCCCCGTCACCCTTAGGATAAGTTATTTAGCTTCAACCTCCTCTCTTGTCATGTCTGAATTATTTTTATTTTCCCTCTCTTCTCTCTCCTCCTCGCCTCTTCTGTGTGAGGGGAGTGGGTAGGGGAAACGCCCAG
>NC_051407.1:30729480-30729790 GCF_015228065.2 Penaeus monodon
TAGGGAGGAGAGCCTTTTGTTTCCCTGCATCTTTTATTCACCTTTGTTCTTTTGTTCTTCGTTATCTCCTTTGTTACGCTGGCCGGAGGTCAGATTTGTGTTCATTATACGCATTCGAGACTTGAGAGAACTGATTCTCCTTATATTTTTATTCCTTTCTCTTCCCTTTAACCAATCTTCTTCTTTACATCTACTATTTCATTTTTCTGTTGTTGTTTTTCTGTTATTTACTTTCTTTTTTGTCAGTTTTCCCCCCTCTAAAGGAGGAAAATGTTTAACAAGAAGTACGATAATTTAAAGTACACCCCCA
>NC_051407.1:30730301-30730417 GCF_015228065.2 Penaeus monodon
AGCTGGGAATATCCTGTATTTCCATCCTCGCATAATAAACTTTCTCCTCGAGTGTTTCGTTATTCCCTTTTTCACAAGACGTATTTCTGAGAGACTGTAACGGGTCAAGGGGTGCC
>NC_051407.1:30730452-30730606 GCF_015228065.2 Penaeus monodon
CCCTAATGGATTCTGCCGCTTTAGGATAAACTTCTTAAGCAAGACTTTTGATCAAGTATTCCCTTATTAACCTCTCACTCCCATTGCTTTTATTGCTTTCCTCTGCGTTTTCCTTATTCTTTTTCATCTTTCTTACATTCTAAGTATATTTCAT
>NC_051407.1:30730676-30731054 GCF_015228065.2 Penaeus monodon
AGTAACGTGAGAGTGGTAGGCGTAGGAAATTAAGAACAAGAAAACGAAAACTCGATTAAAAAAGAAGCAAATCAAGGGCAAAAATCACAAAATCTGCCAGGTATTAGATTTGTTTACACTTTTTCAAGCAACTTGCATCTATTTTTTTTTTCGCTTTTACGAACGATATAAGCTGATACAGAAGTCTCGCTAGCATAATCCTCAGTAGTTTGAAAGAGCCTACATGAATATAAACTGAGTCTCGAGTATGTTTACACGACGTCTGAGAGCACAAGATATATCCTAACAAGACTCTCAAATGATATATTTCTTTACAAAGATCTCAAACTTTGCAAACGAAAGCAGAGGCTAAAGACATGATATGTAGGTTGGGGAAAA
>NC_051407.1:30731859-30732137 GCF_015228065.2 Penaeus monodon
CGTGATGTGATAAAAACAATCGATCCGACGTCTTATAAAATATTATAACAACCTCTCATGGGCCGCGTCCACTGGTAACTGTCTCTCCTTTTTATATGATCCTTTTCAGAAAAAAAAATGAAAAAGAGGCTAACGGGGCCTTTATCATTCGTCTCTCTCTTTTAATACGGCATCTTCTGGTCGCTCTCCAGACAGATAAGAGCCCGTCAGAGATCTGTCCCTGAAGTCTGCCAAGATGACAGGATTAACAACTGATACTGTGTCGGTCAATGCGAATA
>NC_051407.1:30737254-30737447 GCF_015228065.2 Penaeus monodon
CAATAAAAAACAAAATAACCAGATACCCAACAAGCCCTCCTATTCCTCGCCCCCCCCCCATCGCGGTATCAAACGAACCCCCATTCCCTTACAAACGATTATGTAAATCCAGGGATATTTCAACGTCTCCGAATCCCCTTTCTGCTCCTCCTCCGCCATCCCTCACAGTCCTTTGTCAACGCCACAGATCCTA
>NC_051407.1:30737476-30737568 GCF_015228065.2 Penaeus monodon
TAGGGACCTCCTACTGATCTCTTATTTCTATTAATCGCAATTTCCCGCTAACTTTGTATACAGAATCCCCCTATTATGCAAATGGAAATACC
>NC_051407.1:30737632-30737711 GCF_015228065.2 Penaeus monodon
TCGTCAAGATGTTGTTTACGATTTGGGTCTCGGAGATGGCCGCGATGTCGATGCCCTTTGGAGATTATGTGTGTATGAT
>NC_051407.1:30738136-30738328 GCF_015228065.2 Penaeus monodon
CCTTATTTTGATGAACCATACGACGGAACCCCAAAGTACTCCATAAAGAAGTGCCATTTACCATGATTACAGTCAATGAGGTGCTTTTAGTGACAGTTAAGAAGTTTCAAGAACATGAAATAATTTATAACGACACATTTACTGCTTTTCCTGACTTTTTTTTTTAATGACAATTTTAAAGATTTAATACTC
>NC_051407.1:30738366-30738632 GCF_015228065.2 Penaeus monodon
CTTTGGGTGATTTTATTTTAATCCGGTCCCAGCAAATATGAGAATGTTATGTACATGTAAATATATCTACTACATTAATGAGATAGTAGGAATGACTTTGTTTATGTAATATCATTTTGTTATACTATATAATACAGTTCAAAACTGTATATCGTCGTTGATTTTAAGCTTCCTAAGGCTCTTGATGATAAGCCTCTTAGTAAAATAATTTGATTATCTCTCTTTCTCAGTGTTTCTCTATATCTCCCTCAATATTTCCCGCTGTG
>NC_051407.1:30738734-30739068 GCF_015228065.2 Penaeus monodon
TTTCTCTGTAATATCACAGCATATATATGTACCGTATTCCCACTGCACTATGCACATATTAACATCTACCAACGGCGTGCGATATAGCGTCCCTAAATACAACATACCTTTGTTATAATATAATAAACCTTCCCTCTAGGTTGCGCATACGTTGGATGGAGTAATGCTTTGTGCTCTGTTTACAGACTACTGGTCACTGTGGATAGTAATCATCTCTCTGCCTTTGTGTTAACTGAATCTAGCTGTTGTGCGGTTTCCTTAATAAACACGGCAACTGTTCGAGGTGGATTATTCTTACTCTTTTTATTACGTCATTGTGTGCATGTCTGTGTAT
>NC_051407.1:30740148-30740367 GCF_015228065.2 Penaeus monodon
ACACGTTAGCATGTTTAGTTTCCATCCTACACTTGATATTATATTCCATAAGAGAGCGAACGCTGATTATTTTCAGCTCGATCTAAGGTTAACATTATATGGATGGAATCATATTTCGTGTGACTGCAGACTTGAAGTTACTTAATTCCTTAATTTTAGTGTAAAAGCGGATGATGGTTTACAACATAAATGTGAAGAAGTGACATAAACAGACACACA
>NC_051407.1:30740610-30741089 GCF_015228065.2 Penaeus monodon
GAATGGTTAAAGTGGTGTTTTTGTTTGCTTGATTGTTATTGCTCTCATTGTTGGGTTTATCTGCTTACCACGTCCGACTCTTGAGCCTGAAATGGTTCGACTCCTCACTATAACGGAGGTCGGAGACAGTTGCTATATTGTCGGTCATTTGGCTTCTTTCTTCTCACTATATTGCCCCCTTCCACTTTCTTCCTCTTCCTTCTTAAACGCCCCTGCCCTCCTTCGCTCCGTTTTCTCTTCATTTCTCCCACCTCCCTCTTTTTTAAGCCGCTCACCCTTCCTCCTCCATTTCCCCTTTATTCGTTCCCTTTTCCTCTTTAAATCCCCTTCGTTTCCCTTCCCCATCTCCCTTTTCTCTTCGTCCCCTTTTCCTCTCTCTCTCCCTCTACCCTGTTTCTTCCTATTCCTTTCCCTTTCCCCTCCTACCTTCCTTTCTAACATCTCCCCTCGGACTGTCGTGTAAATAATAAATTAGATAG
>NC_051407.1:30741354-30741450 GCF_015228065.2 Penaeus monodon
TGTAATAAAAGATTTGGAAAAAGGATTCGTATTGACTCATATGATGATGCGTGAGCTCGCGTATCATCATTTATTGTTTGTATTTGGCATTAACGT
>NC_051407.1:30741851-30741932 GCF_015228065.2 Penaeus monodon
CCAGCAATATCACCTTCAAAGTATTTAACATATTTCAGAATTCACAACATGCAACCGAAGCTTTCCTTCACCTCCTTACAT
>NC_051407.1:30742004-30742375 GCF_015228065.2 Penaeus monodon
ATTAGGCTAACGATTTCGCCCTAAACTATCCACCCTCACTCACAAAAGCATGGGGAACGCCCTGACTTCTTCCCCATTAATTTTGGAATTCCCATTACGTGTTCGTGGCCCCCCTCTAGTGTTAATTCTCTTTCTCTTTCTCTTTTTCCCCTTTCTTCTAAGCGTTGTGTCTGTTTTGTTTTGTTTTTCTACGATTTTCACTCTTTTAAATCCATTTCTCCCCCACCCTTTCTTTCTCTCTCGCGAAATCATTCTCCCAATGCTCATATTCACATAACATATCTACTAGTTTCCAGGACTTATCCCTATTAGTACCCTGAAATTTTGTTTGGAATGCTTAACACCACTGGTCAGTAACAGCCACGACACCG
>NC_051407.1:30742620-30742772 GCF_015228065.2 Penaeus monodon
TTAGATAAAAGCTTCAATGATAGAATGCTGCTGGAAAGCCTATACTAACTGACTTTGCCAAGTCTGTATAAAAAAATCTACAGTTTATCGTTTAGTCCTGGTTGAATTGGTATTTTTAAAGGGAAACACCTGTGAAAAGGGAATGTTAAGAG
>NC_051407.1:30742810-30743432 GCF_015228065.2 Penaeus monodon
AGGTAAAAAAAAAAATGTTTTTATTCGATACTTCAGTAAATAAATGCATGCAGCAGTGACAAAAAAAAAATCGTATAGCGTACCATTTCTATTGTATATAGAATTCTCTGAAAAGCGTACCAGTCGTTTAGTAAAAAGTGCTACTTTCTTTATAGATTTTCTTCACTTTTGTCAGCTCCCCGCTTTCGTCAATTCAGTTCTGCCAACCTTCCAGTAGTTCCGAACCAGTTTCAAACCTTCTGGGAACGACTCCTTTTGTCAAAATTTATGTCCCAATGTAACCCAGGTTCTTTTAATTTCTGTTTGCTCAAGAAGCCGGTTTTGTTAAGTAATTGCAAACCCATTTAAATAGTTCCAGCTCTTAGGTTAATAACCTTAATCGTCTGTATAATACATATATACCAGGAGTATTTTAAATCAATTTTTACTAATTCCAAATTTAGCTCTGGGGATCCCCAGGGCACCGGGGACCAATAACTGAAGGCTGCACGATGCTAGTCCAAGCCGGAATCCAGTAGGAAGAAAGGAAATGATAATATCATCTTATGATACGGCCCTTTACCTCCTGGCATTCTACCCTATAAAGTTTCTCAAAAATTGTAGACCGATTAATAGTTCCTTT
>NC_051407.1:30743783-30744025 GCF_015228065.2 Penaeus monodon
TATTGAAAACATTTTCACGCTCATCTAATATCAGTTTATATATTACTGGCATTATCCCTGGGTACAATATACAGTATGTGTTCATTAGAGAGTAGTATATTAAACGTTCATGAACAATTTATAATTCATTTTTAGGTGTGATTATTCGGGATGAACAGAAACAGTTTTTTGCGGTATCAAATTGACAGCAGTTATCCCAATAGAAAAAATATTGCTCACGCTAAATGAGCAAAGTAAAAGTG
>NC_051407.1:30744768-30745722 GCF_015228065.2 Penaeus monodon
TAGACATATGACGACATACATGATAAAAGGAACCAGACGTGATATAGAGACACGTCAGACATGATATGAAATGACAAAGAACCTGACTTGATAAATTTAGATCCGGATAAGATATAAAAAGCAAAACGTGATATGAAAAGTCGAACATGGTAAAAAGTTCCATACATGAAATGAAGAAGCAAAGAGCCTATTTTACTCATTACTCTGAGGAACCCGAAGCAACCCCGCTGAAATGACCTTCATCCTCTCTCTTCCCAAAAATGAAAGGCAGCCGTCGTAAAAATCCGTTTTCAATTATTCTACAGAAGAAGAGCACCGCACACCACCTGCCATCGATGGAACAATTATGGGAGGAACAGCTGGTGCAGACTCTTGCCTGGAGGGAGAGACAGACGGTAGAGAAAGTGACAGATGGAGACAGATGTAGAAACACAAAGGAAATCTAACAGGTGGGTTAAGGTAGGTTGGATGGTTGTCAGACACTGATACCATGACTGATGGCAAAGGTAAGGAGATGTTTATAGGTTACTGATGCTAAAACCTTGCTAATCGTCATTAAAAAATAAAAATAGAGTGAGCTGACATTGGGAAACAGGAATATAAGTAAATATATAAGGAGAGCAACAGAGAGAAAGGGACATCAAATAACAAAATGTTATATTAAGAGAAAACGAGAATTCTAAACACCCAATAACAATAACAATATCCATTTGAGAAATATGATAATAAAGTACTTAGATTTCCTCTTACATGTCAAGATGGTCGACATTACCAAACGCCCACAAAAGAGAAAACGACTTAAGATCAAAGCAAGTTTGGCAAAGTCTCCCATGAGCGTTTTAAGGTCCTTTGAAGTCTCAAGGTTTTCCTGAGTAAGAATATTTATGGCAACGTCATTGTTTATAAGCTGGGCAGTCTATTGGAAGCGCAAGGAAGGATAGAGGAGAACGTTGG
>NC_051407.1:30745962-30746574 GCF_015228065.2 Penaeus monodon
TATGGGATTACAGGAGATGATAAACAGACTACCAGACACGACTACAGATAACAAATCCGATCACTGTACTGAACCTACCTTGAGAAGGATACGTATTAGTGTAATATCACTTGTGACCGTTTACCTCTTTGCTGCTGTTGATTTCGCTCTCTCCATCCCATAATTAATGCATTTATTCGCTTGTTTTTCAGTTAGCATTTACGGGTATATCTCCCTTTTTATATTTCTCATCGTCAGAATAATCGCTATAATTCAAAATATCTTACAACTCTTTCATTCTTTCATTTTATTCTATCTGATCAGTTTAAAAAAAAATATGAACACTTATATTCTTATTATCAATAACCAGCTTGAGTCTTTTGCAGCCTGTATGGCCCAAAAGGACTTTTATCCCTAAGCAATTATCTATGTTCCTGTTTTAATGTGATGCGCTTCCTCCCATGTGTGTGTGTTATCCTTTAATATCTATTTTATCAACTACCTCCCACAATGAAAGTCCGCAGTCACGTGGAATATTATTCCAGGCATAAATTTACTCTTTTTATTGTACGTGGAATGTGATTTCATGTGTAAAATGTTAGCGTAAAGAATGAACGTGCCGACGAAAGACAG
>NC_051407.1:30746875-30747664 GCF_015228065.2 Penaeus monodon
GCCGACGTAAGTCTATCCTGCGCATAAACTGGCCTATATTCCCTGAGTATGAAGACCCCGAAAATTAAAGAAGCTTCACTTGCTAAACCCTTTGTATGGGGAAAAGCGGTATTTCATAAACAATTCTAAGAGACTTTTCTTCTAAAAAGCTTACGTCACAAATTCAAACACCTAGTAATCGAACCTAACCTACCCTGTGAGTTAAGTCATAGGACAATCTAAGGGGTTGATGTATAAGCAGGGATCGGTGTATGTTACTAGGAGTCGAAGGAATCATTCACACCTACAATTTTAAATTCTCGATAATTTGTAAAAATCTGAAGAATATCAAACCCTTAATTCTTTTTAACATGATATTATTTCTTTAAATTTAGCCACGAGGTCAAAATTTCAGCAACTTCGGGAAATTTAACGCTCTGGCAAGATACCTTCAACCAAACCTCCCCCCTATATCACTTCTCGCAGCTCTACTGTCCGTACAGGATAATTCCCCTCTGTGCCTGCACTGAGCGCCCCACCCCCATTTCACGCATACAGAAGAGACAATAGTTCAGTACTCTCAGCTCGCGTAATTGTTCTTCTAATAACTGTGACTTGAAGTTGAACATTGTGTTTAGTAGACATAATGATTCTGATACCTTTTTCGACTACTGCTACAACTACTCATATTGATTTTATCATCATAGTACCTTTCTCCTCGAGTTAATGCTAAGGGATCAGTAGAAAATTTGAACTCCATTAGGAGTCGACCAGTTCAAAAGTTTGAGAACCACTAATATATTACTAATA
>NC_051407.1:30748122-30748417 GCF_015228065.2 Penaeus monodon
TTCTGTATTTATAAACCTGTTGTTAAAAAAGCAACTCGACAAAATTGCCATAATATCCAAAACTAAAGAGTTAAGAAAAAAGAAAATGACAATAGAAGACGGTAATAAAACAAGAATAAACATCAACAATGAGGCAGAGAGCGTCCAAAAATGCCTTTTGCATGTCACCGGGAATTCCCATCTCCGGCTGAGGTCAAGACAGGTCAAAGAGATGGATGGGGGGGGGGGGAGGCTGCCGGAGAGGGAAACATCGAGAGAGGAAGAAAAGGAGAGAGAAAAAGACACTGAGTTGATA
>NC_051407.1:30748463-30748624 GCF_015228065.2 Penaeus monodon
CGCGTGCATGTGCGTGTAGGTCTGAAGAGGGAAGAGAAGAAAGGAAATGTGTAGAGAAGGGAGAAAGTGAAAGAACTTACAGTAAGATGAAAAGAATAGAGGAAAAAGAACCACGAGAAAATGAACATGAAGGAGATGAAAACTGAGAAAGAGATATACTT
>NC_051407.1:30748702-30748876 GCF_015228065.2 Penaeus monodon
TCCTTCTTCTGTAATTCGAAATACTAAGTGAAAGACGTGACCTTTGTAAATGGTAAAGCAGTCAAAATACAAAGGGAAACATCAGATTTTTGGGGGTTTCCCTCTATTTAAAGTATCCAGCATTACTTCCAAGAAACGTGATTATCTTTATTAGGAAAGAAAATGTAATCTTTT
>NC_051407.1:30750088-30750488 GCF_015228065.2 Penaeus monodon
TTGACTTGATCCATCCCGTAGGCCATTATTTTCCCTAGTTAATCACGAGCACACCCGTACCCTTGTACCCGTGTCCAAATTTGTTTTCAAAAAAATAATCCTTACTCTAGTAATTACCATAAATTAAAGCCTAAAAAAAATGGAACCGGCGATCATCTCACCGCCAATGAATTATATGACCTATCACTGCGGTCTCCAGTGTTGCATTTAGTAGCCCTAGCAGTGAATTATGGGGACGAGGATGATCCATCAGCCTGCAAATGTTATCCTGAACATCGGGGTTGACTAAACATCGGTCTGGGTGATGTCGAGGGAATATGGATGCAGCTCGTAAACATTGTCTATTGAGGCCATTTAGCAAAGCCACGTGACGATTTATGGTCGGTATATAAACAAGTCG
>NC_051407.1:30751087-30751776 GCF_015228065.2 Penaeus monodon
CCAACAAACAACAATGAGAACAAGATAAAAAAAAAATCAAATGAGTTCCGCATATAGTCGACTGAAAAAAAAATAAAAATAGCGTCAGTTAAAATAAAAAAATGCTAAAAAAAAAAGATTGAACACCAAAATTTTCTCAACGCAGCGCAAATCACACACACGCCGAACCAGGACCTGCTGTGACTGCATTATCGCTCGTGACACAGTGCATGCATTAATAGCTAACCAAACATCAGGCAATCAATCACTCAGATTTACACCTCCTGCCCTTCACCTGTCGACGTGATAACGAGGATTGCATGAGTCTGATACACAGTGATTTATGCAAATGGCCAGTATATGTGTAGTAGCACTGATGGAAAACTACAACAGACAGAGAGCAAAATGAAAAGTAACTTAGGATTTACCAAATACTGTAGGACTGAATAATATAGATTCTCATATCTAATTAAGTAATAAAAAGTATCGAAAAGTCAAATGAAATACGGGAAATGCAAATAAGATAGCATGGAAATCGAAAACAATTTAGTTGGGAATAAAATCAACACATTCGTTATACTCTCTAATAGACTTTTCTGTTAGAAAATACTGGAATTTTGATTGGGTATTATTGGTATGCAAAAAAGAATGTTTTATCAAACGGAAAAAAATATTTGGGGGAAATTCGGAGCGCGATAAAAATGAACAGT
>NC_051407.1:30753069-30753242 GCF_015228065.2 Penaeus monodon
AAAATACGATAGTTTTACGCTATCCACCGTGCACTAAGTGACATGATTAGATTCAACTAGTCATTACCATATATTATTAAATATAATAATGCGATTAGTAATATTAATTGTTATACACCTAAGCGAACCGGTAGGAGAATAGGGCATGCTAAGTCACCGGCATAAAGGGAGGA
>NC_051407.1:30760390-30760983 GCF_015228065.2 Penaeus monodon
ATGAGTTTATTAGTGAAAAATATTTTCAACAGTGTCACTATCAACATTAAACTCATCATTATCATTTTAATCTTGAGTATCATTATAATCAATGCATGATCAGTATAGCAATGCTCGTTTCAAGATATGCAAACAGTTTGAAGTTAATGATACATCGATCCACTCAAATATGAAACTAACTCCTCTGTCGAGTATACAGCACGCTACCAGACCCGAGTTGCAGTCCTAAAGATGAGATCCGAATTCAATATAGTTCATGAATATAGATAACATAATCATAGCATCATCCAAGCAACTGAAAACCTGCCAATTTACATGTTTTGATTAACATCAAAGCAAATATTCCAGAAATTATATGAGATTCAGATTTGAATCAATCCCATAAGTTACGAGTAGGCATTGGCAATACCACTCTACAGATAATGATGGGATAATTATGAATACGTAAGTTGATGCAAATTAAGTCACATTTTCTACTTGTCATTAACACCAGAACACATGTTTGACACTTTCTGAAAACAAAGAAGAAAGATACACAAGATGTTCACATTGAAAGTACAATACGATACCATAGACACAATTCTCCTTTTAGG
>NC_051407.1:30761236-30762304 GCF_015228065.2 Penaeus monodon
AACACATGCATGGCTATGTAAACGTGTGTCTTTTAGCGGAATCGGAAAAGTCATATATTTTTCTTTTATAAACGTTTTGATAATTTTTAATCACTGAGTAAGTGTTTTCTGTGTTGACAAATGTTTGTATCATTTTATAATCCACGGAATATGAATTTTGAGTTTATTATTATTTGTATCATTTGTACCTCTGGGTAATTTATGATTCTAGTTCTATATTCTAGTATAAAATAGCGTGAATAATGATTTACAAACTGACAGGTAGAATTAAAACACATTATTCATAGTAGGTCTTCCTTGATTCTAAAGATACATATTATACATGTACCAAGAGAGAACTAGGATCACACATGAGAGATGACACGTGGAGACTCATAAGGAAGAGCGAAGAGTGAAGGAGACTCAGTAATAAGTTACATAAAAGGGAGTCGAGTTGGGAAGAAGAGGATTATAGAGAGGGATGGAGCAGATGAGAATATTTCGAGAATAGGGCACTTGATGATGGCTGACTAAGGAAGATGCACATCCCAAACAGGTACGTTTTTAAACAACACTGCACATGTTGTAATAGCGTGGGTAATAATTACAACAACAATGATTATAAAAGGGCACGTCAGAATTGAAATAACAATGATATAAGCCAATGTTTGTGCAGCGTTATACATCAGCTAATTGAGTTACGTCGCTCGTGAATCAGTTAAAAGCAAATTGAATCATCGCTGCACTTAATTTGCGAAACAGAACTCTGTCAGTACTCAATTACCATCATCCTATTCCGAATCACCATTGACATATATGCAATAAGATAATGTTTGACAGAAAGTAATAACAATAATGAGAAAATATATCCTTGTTTGCGAAAAACAAATCACACTATGATATAAAATGCTGACGTTGATAAACTCGTCATACAGAGAGAAGCGAGTATAATCCGGGAACACTAATTAATCTGTCGAAGCATCAGGGCTCGGTTTAATTAAACTATTCTCTGCAGGATGCAAGGATATTTGCCCTTATCACTCCTCTTGATTAGGTAATCAAGAGAAAATGTTAAAGATTTTTGCTCTA
>NC_051407.1:30762979-30763607 GCF_015228065.2 Penaeus monodon
CCAACATCAAATATTTACGCTCGGTCTATCAACACGTCCAGGAACATGCCACAGCTATAGAAGTATATTTTTGCAACGTCATGTAAGTGTAGTTGCTGTATATGAAACACCAGAAATTCGTCAGCTGGTGAAGCACTAACGATCTCGCAGATGAGGTGTTGCTTGCGATGGAGGAATGGTGAATAATGAGGCTCTGAATTGTGAATCTTCCTCTCTTTTCTCTCCATCTCTCTCCCTGCGTTCGCTTGAGCTTTTCTGCAATGTGCTTAGGGTGATCGGTTTTCCCCGCGCAATGCGCTAATCAGATGATTTTGGCAAACAATCTGTCCTTATTTTCCTGAAGGAGAATGCAATAAGGGCTCGAAACTGATATGGCCGATTTCTATATCACACACATTAATGACGAACAGAGATAGAAAGGTAAAATGTAAAATATGTTGCTTTTCGGATACATGTATTTTTGAGGCTATGTTGAGTCATTTTATGTTGTTTACGAACGACCTCGGGGCGAAGCAAACTCCTCGTCCTGTTAGCCACGCAATGCCTCGCCAAACATTATGTCGCGTCGACCGTTCACTTGATTTTGCCGTGCAACGTGCAACATTGTAATCACGTTTATTGGTCAATG
>NC_051407.1:30764879-30765111 GCF_015228065.2 Penaeus monodon
AGATAGCTTCTTCAAACACACTACTCTCTTACTGAAATCTCTCTCCTTCTTTCGAGCTCTCTTAATTCCCTTTGTGGATTCCCTGACAACAGCGAGAAATAAAAATGACAAAGCGGAATTAAAGGGCAATGTTCTGTGCTAATGCCGAAGACTTTCCGAGCAATTGCACGTCTATTGAAATAAGTGCCTAAGACATTTTCTAAAATTGCCTTCTTCTTTACTCTGTTGCATC
>NC_051407.1:30765250-30765846 GCF_015228065.2 Penaeus monodon
ATCCTGCTTCTACATTTTGCTTTCATCACGATTCGTACCCCTGACTTTTCTCTTGTTTCCTGTTAAATAATTTTTTTTCTTATTTTATGAATACCATGTTTATATTCTTTTTTATTTGAAACATTCAACAATTATTATCACGTTCTCTATTACGCGTTTTTTTTCTATTTTCTAAACATATCTGATTTACAAATTTATAATTTTCTTCATCTTATTTTTTACAATTTGTTGCCTTTAAGTTTTACAAACCGGTTAAGAATCTAATTTCTTCATACGAAAGATACCAAAACAAAAAACACCCAACTCTTATCATTATTTTACAAATCACCAGAAGCACTGAGACGTGGCCCTATATTAGATGGTTGTGCCGATTTCAAGTCACTTCTAGTCAGCTGGTATCGTCATTTTACTTGGTTTTCCACCAGGTGATATCGCCAAGTGTTCTTGTGAGCATTTTGTTATCGACTCTTCAGTCATGTTTAGGAAGGAAACAGGAAATGATCACCGCATTTTCTTTGCACAGCCATTATTTGTGTCTGACATTAACGGCGTGGGTGGAGACGTGATTCGACTTAGATTATGATACGGAGTTTCAA
>NC_051407.1:30766312-30766633 GCF_015228065.2 Penaeus monodon
AAACAACGAACGGTGCATTAAATCTGCGCTCCAAACCGAAAAGTGTGTTCATAAATTCGTTTAGCTCTGCAACTGTTCATTTTTTTGTTACATTAAACTCAAGGGCAACGTTGACAGGTTGTGCACTGCAGATTCATATAACATTGTAGTTTTGTTTTGCATGCATGACCTTTTATCGCTTGTTCAAACTTTGTGAACCAGATAATCGAGGTCACACGAGTTAGTGTAACGTCCAGACCCGCTCCTATTGTTAGGTCAGGTTGAGGTGAAACGTATTTCTCCTGGGAAGATGCACGGTCGAATGCCCATTTTCGTTCAAGA
>NC_051407.1:30766899-30767071 GCF_015228065.2 Penaeus monodon
TATACATATCCGAATAATACATGTCGATTGCTCACACAATAGCGATTGTTACAAATAGAAAGCAATTCGTTGACTTACAATGAAAAATTACATACTTAAATGGTATGCAATGAGTAATAAGTGGGTAAGGGAAGAGGCCTATTGTTATAGTTACAATTGGCAAGGATACGGT
>NC_051407.1:30767100-30767545 GCF_015228065.2 Penaeus monodon
GATAATGATTAGGATGGAAAAGCAAAGATTACACTAGAGAAGGAGAAGGAGAGATGCGTGACCAATTATAGTAATGTGCGTGAGTAATTACGATAATGTAGCGCCCCGCCTACATGCTCTCCCTGGCTCTGCACGCCATAAAACCACGAGAGAGGATGGACATAGTGAAGTGTGGAGGGAATACCCGTAGATATATTCGGATGAAAGTGGTGTTTCTACGGGGAATGATTTAAAGATATACATACGGTTACATATCACGGATGATGTTATGAGTTGTTATAAGATATATTGGAGAAGTTACAGAGGCACACAGTGTGGGTTTGGTAATCCAGAAAAAGGAAAGGGACGAAAGAGAGGCGAGGGAAGAGAAAATGCTTGATATGCAAAGTTAGTTTCGTTCGTTTTTTATGTAGTGTGTTTGTCTATACGGGTAATATATCACTAT
>NC_051407.1:30767727-30768322 GCF_015228065.2 Penaeus monodon
CTTGTGCTTGCGAATTTGCTGCCGTTCATAAAGGATATAAGAATATACTCTATATGATATATATGAAACAAGCACCGCAACTAGACACGTAGCCCGTATAAACGGTACATTACACAAAGTAAAATATGAACCCACAGCAATCGCTCCAAAATTGCAAACAGAAATCATAAAATGATCCTCCTTTGCAAGCGTGCAATTGACGTAGAGCAAAACATCTGCTCAACATAAGACTTTACAGTACTTCTGCGTGCAATTACAGCGAACAAAACCATCAAAGAAGAGTCCCAGAAACTAAATAAAAAAGAAGAGGACCTTCAATTATTCTTCTCAGGTTCTCCTTTCAGTAATAGTTCATGGGGAGTTTTAATTGGTAGAAGGGGAAGGGTCTGTATGAATACTCTCCACGCCCATGACTCTCCGTTCAAACATGACTCACCTTCGGCTAGGGTTAAGGGAGGGGGGGGGGGATACAGGCGTGGACCATGGGCGGGGAGGCAGGGAATGAAGTAGGATTCAGAAAGTAGAAAATCTACTCGAAATGGATTTGTATGTGTTTACTGACAACCCTAAACCTCTTGAGAAAGATGAAATGGCG
>NC_051407.1:30769113-30769610 GCF_015228065.2 Penaeus monodon
AGAATTGCTATGCGCTCCCCAACCTTGCCGTAAGCCCCCCTGGAACTAAAGTGAAGACCAGGAACAGAAGGCGTCGTGAGAGTCGTCTCGAGGTCGTCTGATCCAGGATGGAAACAGAATCCGGACAGGATATTGGATTCCCAGATGGCATCCGTATACAGCAGCTTCTCCACGGCCTCTCCGAAAGAGGTCAGAGCACCCTACATATCTCAAAATGACGTCTTTCTAAAGCGGTTTCCAAGAGGGATTTCACAGTACGTCTATTTAAAAAGCTACCATATCGCCACTCCCACTCTAACAGAGCACCACATGCACAACTAAAGGGACACCATAACACTTCTAACATAATACCAACACTACTACCAAAAGAGGACACCACACCCAGTACAAAACGACTATAAGGACTACCATACTTATACTTCTACGACGGTGTACACTACGGCCACTGCTAAACACTATTTCCTAAACCAGCCGAAAAAAAATCCAGAGCCTAATTC
>NC_051407.1:30769651-30769830 GCF_015228065.2 Penaeus monodon
TCCTTAGTAATTAATGGTAATAAGTTTAAAAAATAGTGAGAAGAGCGATGCAAGTCGTTGATGGTATCTTTCCGACTGCTTTAATGAGCATCAGTTCAGTAAGAAGTAGGATCAGCTGTTGTTTCTGCTCACGTTCGTCTCCGAGGCTCTTCTGGCCGCGTGCCTTGCGGAGAGCACTC
>NC_051407.1:30770984-30772485 GCF_015228065.2 Penaeus monodon
TTTCCGCTCAGCCTCTAACAGGGAATCCCCAAACGCAACCATAATGTCATATACACATAACTCCTCGAAGACGCTGCGTCAGCCATCTTGGACAACAAGTCGGCCTGTGTTCTCGGCCAACTCAATTTATTCCCTGTATAGGATTCTCCGAGAGGACTGATTTGAATGCCCGTGGCCGGAATGGGGGAGAAATTCGCTACACTGGCTCGGGGGAGAAGACGAATGAGAGAAATATTGAACAGGCGCGAGGAAGGAAGAGGAATATTTGAAGAGGAAGAGGAATATTTGTCGACAAATACAGCCGCGGTCTGGAGTCGGTAGATGGCGAGAGATGAGGGGGATTCGCGAAATTATAAGACGTTTTTAATCTTCTCAGATCTAAGGGAATCAAGGAGAAGGAGGGATATGGGCGTGAGTGAGATGGATTCGGCCGGCGGTGGACGCTGAAAGAGAGGGATATGTGTTTCATTTTATTTGTCGGTGCGTATCAATGGCAGCTTGGGTTTGTACCTGTTGTGTGTTACTGACAGCGAGTGTGACGGTATGTGCGTTCGGCATGCAGCGTTTGTAGGGAAAATGTTTAAATGTTGTACACAGTGCCCACGAGTATGTGTATTTTCTTTTTTTACCATATTAAAAAAAATGTAGTCTGTTCAAGCTATTCTTATTCTTTTTCTTTTGTTTTTCTCTCACGTGTAAATTACAACCCAATCGCTCACTTAACTAATGTGTTCCTCAGCCTCTTCCATCAATCTCCTTCCCAACCTCATCAAAGTTCGACCATCAGCCTTTCATTATAAGAGCCTCGGCCTCTTCCACCTCTCATTCACCCCATTCCTCTCCACCATCCAGTTACTATAACGGATTTCACTATTATTCTTATCATCGTATCTCTCACCTTCTCTTACCATTAACTGTCTCATCATCCGTCTCTCTCACTATCACCTGTCTCTTTCACCATAATCTGTTTCATTTTCTCTCTCACTATCACCTGTCTAATCAAAGCTCTCGCCATCAGTTCTCTACAGACACACCTCTCATAATCTCTCACCATCATTATCTTAGCACTACCTCTCTCATCATCACCATGTTTCATATTCTGCAAATAGGACCGCTTTTGCCTTAACTTCACCTTTTATTTTGAGCCCTACGATTAACCCTTTGAAGGAATTAGGAGCTGGATCTCGCTTTCATAGCCACTAATCCTCGCTATGTAAACGACAAGTAACTAAGAATACATATCCGAGAATTGTGTGCACACATATCAAAGGGACGGGGTTATACATCTATTTATATCACATCTTATCTCTTCAGGTTTTCCTTTATTAATGCAAATTGTTAGTTTCTCATTCACAGACTTACTAATACGTTCATTGATTGTGTATTTTCCCCTTTAAAACAACTGTCTTCTTTTATCAACTTCTATATATACCCGTTCATATATCAATCCTTTCTCTTATATACATTGTTTCAATTTTTATCTTCTTTCAGCTGCTATTTA
>NC_051407.1:30772744-30772862 GCF_015228065.2 Penaeus monodon
CAGCCTTTATTTCTAAATCACTGAGTGTTTTCACGTCTCAACCTTTCAGTGAATAGTGAGTGGGCGTCGGCTCTCGTGGGGTTGAATACTGAATATGTTTGCAGATACTGTTATAATG
>NC_051407.1:30773311-30774080 GCF_015228065.2 Penaeus monodon
TACAAAGCGCCACAACAAATGGTAGACGCAAGTTGGACGAATGTGAGGGAACTCCACGTGAATACAAAACAGGTATTCTTTGAGTGCGTGAAGTTGCGCAGAATAAACTGTATAGCGCCGTATTGTGGACGTGTTACCATGGATATTGTGTGTGGAGTCGTGACACTATAATGGATCTGAAAGAAGGTAATTGACTTGTCTGGTGTGTAAACAATACTAATATATTCACACCCGCTTACCAAGGCAGGTTAACTGTGCTGACGTCATCGCCGATGGTTATTTCCCGCTCAATTTTTTCACCTGCTGTTTCTTATATATTTTTCTGGGCAACATGCTATTCATTTTCATAATTTTTCCCGTCACTGAAGTTTACAAGAATCGATGGGATGCATTTGAATAGTTATATTCAATAAAATCAGACAATTGCATAGAAATAACACGCTTAGTCGTTAAATGACGCGTAAATTCTTAAATAACGAACTCCAATCTTAAAGCTAAGCTAATAATTGTCTTCTAGTACACACTTAACTGAGTATCGTTCATCATCAAGACCCCCTGAAGAGTCTTTAAAACGTACTACTATTTAAGCTTAAATATTAAAGTACATAGATAATAAGTTACATAATCCCTCGATTACAGATTCCCCAAAAAGTGTATCTTCATCGAACGGTTAAAGGGGGGAACTGTCAACTACAATAAGTATCTCTCCGTCGCTTCGCCGTTTTATGAATCCTTTCTGTTTGTTCTGTCTATCCGTATTTCTGCGATT
>NC_051407.1:30774164-30774298 GCF_015228065.2 Penaeus monodon
CAGTTATGCATTACTTGCGCGAAACGAGAGAATGTAAATGTAATTCATCTGTTTCTGTATCAAATGTTCAGGGCGGAAGAGCATGGACGTTGTCGTCACGTGAGGCACGACAACAGACACAAGTAGCCACTTCA
>NC_051407.1:30779644-30779927 GCF_015228065.2 Penaeus monodon
AATAATAATTCCCACGCGGCTAATGGCGTCACTGCCACAACGGCATTCTCCACACAAGCAGCATAACAGGACAACAGGGGCCTGCACTCAGCTCGGCTCCATTTAATTACTAATTTGCATCTATTTTCTGCCGCGTCAATTGGGGTGGACTCATTTAAGTGCCCCCGAGCGTCAGAACCTTTTGTATTGCCAAGGTACACGCGAGGAATAGCATGCAACGGTGTGTACAATAAACATATTTTACCTCTTTTGCTTAATTGCAGACTCTGGGGAAGGAGGATCG
>NC_051407.1:30780455-30780672 GCF_015228065.2 Penaeus monodon
TAGCGACAAACACAGCAACAGCTCTCCCTCCCCGTCCCCGCAGTCCGATCCTCACTCGCCTGTGCAAGTCTTGTAAAACCCCAAGATTACGCCATCGGCACGAATACCATTTCACAGAATTTCGTGATCTGACAACTGCAACTTAATAGGTTTTACGGCAGTTTGTTCTGATTTGATTTCATCCCATCGAAAGGCGGGGTATTTATGCACTGCTGAG
>NC_051407.1:30781771-30782189 GCF_015228065.2 Penaeus monodon
TACAGAATGGCTAGTTGTTATCCCGTTGCCATCCATCTCACCTGGGAAAGCAAGTTATCATCAAAGCCTTACCTTAACATGCCAAGCCCGTGACAAGACCATGGCTCTATTAAGCTGAGTTGTATTTTTTGCGACAAATATAAGAAATAAATACAAAGCTAAGGATATAAATGAAGAGTTTCCATCGATCAGTGTCTGAATTCCTATGAATATTCAATATTAAAAAGCGAAAGTTACATTTTGATACAACCAATTATTTATCATAGTAAGTAATAAGGCTGCTGCAGCCATGAATGATAAATGTAACACGATGATGATAACGAAATTATTATGAATAAAGGTACTAATACTGACCAATTGCTTTTACTACGGTTACTGCTTCTAACAATAATATATGAATAAGGCTAACATAGAAATG
>NC_051407.1:30785226-30785399 GCF_015228065.2 Penaeus monodon
AGTGAAGTTATCCCCCGCCCCCCGTCCTGCTTCTAAAGAGTGCCGATGCATCTTCAAATCGGCGGCCGATCTATAAATCAGCCCCTCAGTCAGTGGCTTAATTAACTCTGCGGACGTGCACTCCTGTTTTCGTTTATTCAGGTCTATACCTCGTACCCTACTATTCGCGTCGG
>NC_051407.1:30786409-30786666 GCF_015228065.2 Penaeus monodon
ATCAGTGTTGACAAAGGCACATCTCTCTCCGTAGCTAATTGAACGCCAATTTGATACTCTGTGATCAAAGGGTTGCACACTTAAAAGATAAGTGAGTCGGAGATAAGGGTTAGTATAAGTTTGCGTGGTTAAGTGACCATAACTTGCCTGGTTAATAAGGGTGATTTCATACGTTTCTAGTATACCGTTTTGGTCATTATGGATGCCTTCCTCTCTTGACAGGAAATATTTTATTATTTCGACTCCAACATTTCTAG
>NC_051407.1:30786701-30786875 GCF_015228065.2 Penaeus monodon
TGCCGGAAAAAATATGAGATGACTAATAATCATCCGGGAACCTCACAGAGAGAAGTAGCTTCATAAATGAACAAAGTGAGAGAAATTCTGGTGAAAAATGCTGACTAATGTTTGCTCTTTGTACCCGATTTTACTTGTATCATGTAATATTCATGTGGCTTAAATTTTACGTGC
>NC_051407.1:30787552-30787841 GCF_015228065.2 Penaeus monodon
CCTCCCATCCCTCGGTCTCCCCTCCCTCCATCCCTTCTCCTTCCCTGAATCTCTTCGAATCTTTCCCTATGCTTTAGTGTCTCCTCCTCCCCTCTGCCTCTTTTCAACCCACTCTAGTGCACGCGGTGAGATGCTTCCCTTGATAAGGACGATGGATGTGTCGAGTTCAGTCAGAAGTCCTTGAGATATCCTTACAAGAGATCCTTACCAAAGATATCCTCTCCCCCAAGAACTCCCGCAGATAAATACATGCATTTCTTCTTCTTGCTCAAATACTGCTCTACTATTT
>NC_051407.1:30789008-30789189 GCF_015228065.2 Penaeus monodon
CATACGAACAGTCATGACAGCACGGAGCCCTCACGCCAAAGCGCCTCCAGCATGCTCTCGCAGCCACGTCGCCCGCGGTCAGATTTCCTTTTTACGCCGAACAGACTTACAGAATTTCCTTTTTCATTCGATGTCCTTCCAGTGCACATAATCACGACATCAAAGCCTCTATCGTATTAAG
>NC_051407.1:30790282-30790879 GCF_015228065.2 Penaeus monodon
AATGGGATGGAAGAATAGAGAATAAAGGGAATGGGATAAATAAGGAGGATAATGGGGTGGAGAGAGAAGAGGGAGGATAGGAGAGAAAGGGGAAGAGAGGGGATGACGAGAGGAAGAGGGGAAAAGGAGGGGATAACGAGAGGGAGAAAGGAAGAGGAGGAGGGGATAACGAGAGGGAGAGAGGAAAGGGAGATGGAAAGAAAAATGTTGAGGATAGGAAAATGGACGAAGGAAGAGCAAGATGGAAAGAGAAAAAGAGGGGAAAGCAAGAAAGAAGAAAAAGAAGTAGAGGGAGATAAAGAGAATGAAAGAGAGAGAGAAGAAGAAAGAAAAATGGACAAAAACGAGACGAGGAAGCAGGAGAAAAAGAAAAGGAAATTCAATAACAAGACCGAAAAAGAAGAAAAAAAAGAGAATGAGAATAAATAAAGTGAAAGGGTAATAACGAGACAGAAGAAAAAAAGTGTGAAAATAATAACGACATGAAAAAGGAGAAAAAAGGAAGGAGAGTAATGGACTGGAAGAAACAAAACAAAAAGGAAAGAAATGGCAGAGTGAAAGAGAAAGAGGAAGGGAATAAAGAAAGAGTTTTTTGTT
>NC_051407.1:30791661-30792445 GCF_015228065.2 Penaeus monodon
TTGTTAAATATGTTTTAATGAATTTTAAAATGTATTCTTCAAATCTTAATTGTTAAATTTCGCTCTTTTATAAGCTTTTAAAATGCAATATATGACTAACTAGGATGTAAAGCATAGGTTTGCAGATAAATGTAAATATCCACGATACTAAAAGAAGGAAAAAAAGTTTTAAAAAGTGACAGTATCTCCTAGCTTTTATATCCTTATTTCTTGCCACAGATCAGCGGATACGACCAACAAAAAAGACGCTTTTCTTCTCTCGCCTGAACAGCACCATTAATCACAATCAAAGTCAAGCCCATCGAAAACAGCTTCGAAATGGAATCCTAACTCACAGCTGCCGGGATACAGAAGGGTTTCTGATCCTGTTCCCATAGTCAGAACCGTTTCCGGGTGTTTCTTTCGCGTAATTATCTCGTTTATATTCAATGCTTTCATCTTTTTGTGATTTTATGTTCTCTGGATTAAACCTCTATGAGATTATGCCTAATCCTCCTTAATGTTATGGGCTTTATATTCCTTTTGCAGCGATTAAGGGCATTATCAGAATAGGGAATATGACAGTGTTAATGTATTCATAGAGTTATTATTTTTAATGCTATACTTTTACCACTTTCTTCTCTCAATAACAATAGTGGCGATAATGACGATATATCTCAGAAGAATAAGAATTATGATATTTCGTTTTTTCATCACTATAATCACCATCGTCCTTATCATTCTGGTAACAGGAAGAATAATATCTATGATGATTATGACAATAGTAAAGAGAAATTTAATAAAT
>NC_051407.1:30792466-30793276 GCF_015228065.2 Penaeus monodon
CTGGCAAGAGTAATGCAACGGCATCACCCTAACGATAATATTTGTGATATTACACGAAAATTATTTATCTTAATTCTATCTGACGATCATGTCATCACTGTTACCATCGTCATCATTAAGGCGAGGATAAACCATACTGGAAGATTGGATTATTATTGCGTTGCTATACTTATATCCCCCATGAGATTATTTGCATAATTTCCCTCACCTTCATTTTTGTACTCTCGTATCTCCTTTAAAACGACCAGAGAGCACATACTATATTTTCCTATAATATGATACTGTTTTCTCTAATATCATAATGCACAGGGTATAATAGCATGTAAATCTCTTGAAAATCTACCAGAGTCTGAGACCAACAAAGGGTGTACAGAGACAGAGTACCCAATCACTCTCTTTTGCCTTCATATCACTTCAAATAGAAACCGAATCGAAGTTACCATGACGAAGGGGAAAGAGAGAAGGATGGAGAGGGATCAGCCAGAAGGGGGGAAGACATAAGACAGTGCTAAAACACATTTCTCTATGGATCAAAACCCCATACTATGAGCTATAGTTTTTGAACTTTCGTACTCTCTTCCCCTCAGGCTGTTATTTCTAAGTGTAAACAAAGAAGAAGAAACAGAGCAAAGAAAAAAATAAAAGCGTTGGAGGTGATGGGGTCTTGATTGGCTGTCGAGAGGTCGGGGGCGTTGTCTTGGGAGATTGTTAGATGCTTCTCGAGATTTGTTTAGAGAGAATAGGGTGTCACGTATGGGAAAGTCTCTTGTTTCTTGTTATAAAATAATGATACGTTGTGCTTCCTTGAAT
>NC_051407.1:30793690-30793927 GCF_015228065.2 Penaeus monodon
TTACCTATATTTTTTTTTCTTTTTATTTTATCAATACATTCGCTTTGCGTTTTCTTTTCACCATATCATCATTGTATTTTTTTTTTTTCTAAAAAGGCAGAACTTCATACACCCCCCTTCCCCCCGCCTCTCTCCGCCCTGCGAGGATACAATTCTTCTGATTTGATTTGCAGCGACGCCCCTGTGGTTAGGATCCTCCGTGGCCTCGGAGCTTTTTCGTCTGTCCATAACGCTTCG
>NC_051407.1:30794466-30794709 GCF_015228065.2 Penaeus monodon
GATTCCGCGGCGCCAACGCTCGCGACGCTGTTTTATGTAAATGTCACATAAAAGCGATTTATTTTTATTGACATTTCATCAGGAGAGATATGAGATGTTAATGTTCCATTCCATCTTCCTCGCTTATTTTTCTGTCTAGGTTTATTTGCGTATATATCTATCGGTCTGTCTATTTTCCTTCAGGAACGAGTATCTATGTCTGTTTATGTATCGATAACATATTCTTGTCCGTTATTTTGCTTT
>NC_051407.1:30795082-30795672 GCF_015228065.2 Penaeus monodon
TTGTATGCGTGCGTATGTGTGCAAATAGACAAATAGTCCAATCGACATCCTTTATCTCAATCACCATTCCCCCCTCACCTTTTCCTATCAACTAACATTCACTCCTCCTCGACCACTGTTTACTTGCCATCAAAGATCACTTGCATGCTCCAAACTGCCATTCCTTCGACAACAATATTCAAGCCTCAAGAAACAGGCACATGTTCTTAACGCCTAATCACCAGTCCATAATTACCCCAAGCCCTGTTTATAATCATCATTAGCCTTGCCTGAATCGCCTCTTACCTGCCTTAAATCACCAATAACCTACTCCTCATTAGCAGTTTCCCGTATTGATTATCAGTTCAGGATTCTCAGATACTTGCAATGACACGCCAGGTGGATCTTACCCTTAATCTTTCGTTCGTTAATATAACTATAACAACAAATGTGACATGTTCTCCTTTCGGTGTGTCTGTCCCTCTCACAATCTGTCTAGCTACCTCTGTCTCAAAGTTATGTGAATGCATTTGATGTCTTTGCATGGGTGAGTGTTTGTGTACATATATTTTTTTCTCTATTTCCCAATATCCGTGACTTTTCTATGCAGT
>NC_051407.1:30795854-30796048 GCF_015228065.2 Penaeus monodon
ACTGTGTCCTTTCCTTCCTTCCCTCTCCACATTCCTCATTCTCGGCCTCATTTCATTATCTCCAATAAATCACTCCTCTTTTTTTCTCTCCCCCTTGTCTCCTAACTCGTCTTTTATCACTTCCCGCTCACCATTCACTCTTTATCGGTGAATCTCTATCTCTTTTCCCTATTCGTCCCACTCTCTTGCTCGCC
>NC_051407.1:30796084-30796965 GCF_015228065.2 Penaeus monodon
CACCCCCTTTCCCTCTGCTTTTCGATCTGCCTTTCTTTCTCAGTTCCACCAACTTATTTCTCTTCCTTTCTTTCGTCTCAGCTATCTTTCTCGCCCATCTGTATCGACTTTTTCAACCTCCCTTTATCCTCTTCGCCTTCTTCGATTTTCACTTGTTTTCCTTGGTCTTCATCCCCCTTCTTTATCAGATTTTCACCCCCTAATCCTCCTCTTCCTCTTCATCCACTTTCGTTCCTGTCCTCGCTCTTCACCCCACCCTCTTCCATATCATATCCCCTCAACCCCAACCCTCGTCCTCCTCTTCCCCTTTTTCTTCCTCCCCTTCCCCCCTTCCGTTTTCGCCTATTCCCCCTCTCTTCATCCCCGTTTATCATCCTCTTCAACCCTCTTTCTTTCCCCTTCTTCCTCTCCCCTCCTTCCGCATTCGCCCCTTCCTCTTGGGTTCCTCGAGATGTCAGCTGTGTTGGCGACCTTCCAGAGCTGATTTAGAACTCGAGCTTTGCGACGAGACTCCCTCACGAAATAATACAGGTTTCTTCACATTAACGAATCACTCGTTTGTATATCATTTGTACGACTTGGGTTTTGAGTTTTAAAAGACTGTACTCAAAATGGAGAGAAAATAGATCCTTTCCGCCAAAAAAAGAAAATTCCGTTTTCTTCAACATTAACGATTTCTAAACGAAGTATCACACATGCACAGGATACGTTTTAGAAGATAGATCTATGTTTTGGGTTTTCTATAGTTTGAGGACATATGTCTGTAAGATAAATCGCAATTAAAACGAATGAAGGAGAAAGTTAATTCTTCATAAGCTATTGTATACAGCCAAAAGCAGAAGGAATAAGCGAGATAAAACGAAGGAGAAAGAAAAAAATGG
>NC_051407.1:30797006-30797130 GCF_015228065.2 Penaeus monodon
TACATGGTTCCCCATGGCTATCGACGTGTAAGTGAAACAGGACGTCAAAAAAAACTTGGAATTACGTTTTCAATTAAGAGGTCAGTGGGTGAGAAAACTCATGTTATTTTTATTTTCGAAATTT
>NC_051407.1:30798459-30800151 GCF_015228065.2 Penaeus monodon
AGAATAGATATTAAATCATCACAATCGGCAAAATAATCTGTTTCATTTTATATGCAATCATGTCAACACGGTAGTATGTTTTAGTTTTCGAAACTTATATGATAAGATCTAAACTTTTACCATATTCTCTGACCCTCTTTCTACACGGCTGTTGAACTAAACCAGTACCCACCACAAAGTAACCTCTTTACATGCATGTTATAATTTCGTTCAAGAACCCCTGTAGAAACTGGTTTGTTTGGTTAGTTTGTATTGGAGTAGTTTGTGGACATGCGATGTTCCTGCGTGTGCATGCGTCTGTAGCAGTTTGAGCGTGTGTGGAAAGGCATGACGCCTTTTCTGTCTTTGCGCCTACACAGCGACAACATCGGCATTATCACTACACATTTTGTCGAGAATTTGTAGAAATGAATATTACAGTTCCAAATGATGTTTGTTTTTGAAAAAATATAGTCCATCAATACCCTCAGAAAATGTGTTATTAATTAGCACATGGCTATGACATGTAACGATTGCATATGATAAGTAACATCTTATGCAAGAGCCTAGTAGCGCCTAGTAGCTTGATCTTTATGTATGTGGAATATGAAAATCATTCTTTTGCCCGCTGTTTGCATAGCGTTTCTAAATTCTTTTCTGTGAACAAACAAGCAGTGTAATCAGTATCAAGTCGTCGACAGTGTAGGTACCTGATCATCGTCACTCTATGAGAATATTGCAAAACTGGGTAAATTAGGTCGTTGCACATCAGTGGTGCCTTCATAACGGAACAGCGTTAACAAACCGATTTTGTAGAATATTCTGCAGCGAGTGTGGAGGCCGTTGTTCTTATACATCCGCCCGCGTTATATACCCTCAGGCGATCGAGAGCCGCGGCGAGAGCGGGCTAAAAGCGTAAACAATCTCCTCCTTATCTGAGCGCACACGCAGGGCCCCAGCGGAGACAGCAGCCCCAAGCGATGAGGTCGTTCCCCGTCAGAAAGGTCTTACACCGTATTATTGAACACGGCAATGTTACGACGCGTCACATGTTTACGTCCGGTCGTTTCGCCGACAGACGCTGCCGGAGTGTCGTAAAGTCCGACTCATTCCGCCGGGATGTGTGCCGTAAGTGGTGAAGACGTACTTGTTTGCAATGAATAAAGACTCGCACGAGGATTCGGAATGGGAATAAGAGGTTTATACAGTCAGCGAAAGTGCAATGGATGTTTCGAAAAAAGCAGGTGGCTTTTATAGCACATGTGTTCGCCTCGAGTGCTATAGTACTCGAGTGCTATAGTACTAAATATAAGAATATAGTATGCATAAAATTCTTCGTAGTGACAGAAAGATATACATTGGTATGCAAATTAAACAATGTTCAGAGGATTGTTATTCACAGATAAATCCTCGATAAACCTCGTGAAAACCACCACCTCATGTCCAACCTATAAGCAGTAACGACGTTTTTAAGAAACAGAATCTTTTATTTATAAGTATTCGAGCTTCAAACAACTTCATCCTTTTCCTGACTCCCAATGGACGATTCTCTTTGCGATTTCGAGAATTCCTATTCTAAGTCTGTATTAATTGGAAGCAGTAATAGTAAAGGACATCATTAAATTGTAAAAGAGAACATAACTAAACTTCTAAACGATTCCAGATAGTTTGGAAAATATGGAATTCTAGAATTATTGATATTACGGCCAACGC
>NC_051407.1:30800316-30800565 GCF_015228065.2 Penaeus monodon
CATTATTCCTTCTTGTTTCACTGCCTTTTCCCATTAGTATAAACCTTTTTTTTCCTAATTATCAACATTTTTATTAATCTCTGACCACCTTGTGGCAATACATTACATTGACATCGCAGTGAAACAGAAGAAACTTAAAAGGGAACTTAGATGCTTGTAACTAAAGAAACCTTTGAATCAGATAAGAAAAAAGATCAGAAAAACACTTAAATGAAACTTTGATGTTCATGATTAAAGGAAGCTTCGATT
>NC_051407.1:30800600-30800930 GCF_015228065.2 Penaeus monodon
AGCATAAGATTAGAGCAAACTTATGATCCCAAGAATTAAGGAACCCTGAGGAACTTCGTGGAAAATAAAAGCTTAAAATCTAAGCAATCATAGAAAAGAATTTAGGTGAAATAGAGACTCAAGATTAGAAGAAATCATAAAGAATAAACCACAGAAACCAAAAAAATGAAAGGAAACTCAGACACCTCATATATATAAGTCTCGCATAAACGAGTCTAGAGTCTCGGTCATGAGGGCCTTCTGGATCATCATGCATTTCCCGGAATCGTTCCTGACTCGCTAAATCATGCACGAGTACACAGAATTCAAGGTAGGATTACGGAGGGCTGG
>NC_051407.1:30801094-30801919 GCF_015228065.2 Penaeus monodon
GATATGGGCATCGAAAGAGGGATATTGGGTGGGAGGGAAGAAAGATAGGAAGGAAAGTTAAGGGAGGTAAGATGAAGGGAAATGGGAAGGGAAGTTGGGATAAGAGGGAGACGGGGACTGAAGAAAAGAAAGAAATAGGTAAGACCAAAACTGCAAGGAAAAGGGAATTGAATAAGAGGAAGGAAAGAAAGGAAGGGAAGAGAAAGGAGTGTTTAGCTTTACTCACATTTACTCTCCCTTTTTTTTCTTTCTTTCTTTCCTTCTTTTCTTCGTATTTTTCGTCTTCTTCCTTTTCTTTTCCTTCGTCTCTTTTGTCTTCTTTTTCTTTTTCTTCGTCTTTTTATTTCTATTTTCTTCTTCATTTTTTCTTCATTTTTTTCTTCTTCATCTTTCTCGTCTTCTTCTCCGTCTTCTACTTCTTCTGGCAGGGAAGGTTTGTTTGTTGTACCTTTTCGGCAAACGCAATCGTGAAACAAAAAAAAATCATTTACAAATATAAATAAAGCTTATATAAATGCATAAGATGATTAAGAGAATCCAAGCAAGTGTTTTCGATTGTCCAGCTACTATTTCCCCTTTTTTCCCCTTTTAACAATGACCATAAAAACAACAGTAAAGCTTATGATACTACAAATGAAGTTTCCTCAAGCCCGTAAGGAAAAAAAAACACGATTTCGTCCCTCTCCCTCCGTCTTGCCCGGAGTCACAGACGCAGATTAAATAAACCACTCTGCTCGTAGTTCCAGTTCGCTGCTTAAGTAAAGTTCAGAGGTCAAAGTGCACCTCGGAGTGACTAAACTAAAAGAAGAGAGAGGGGGGGGGGAG
>NC_051407.1:30802010-30802125 GCF_015228065.2 Penaeus monodon
TAGAGCCAGACAGACAAGGATTTTATGCCAGACTATGGAGACGTTCTGGTTTCAATGGTAATCTTGACATATTTAATTGATAGGAAATAAAACCAGAAAGCGTGAGTGAAGCAGG
>NC_051407.1:30802351-30802493 GCF_015228065.2 Penaeus monodon
CCGTAATGAAACAAGAGAGGAGAGACCATATCTCGACGCCCTCTGTTTCGGCTGTCCATTTGCGTGATTGCGCGGAGATTCTCACCAAAGTCTCGGCCTCATCTACAGCTGCGTCGGAGAGTCATCAGCTGATTCTCACGTG
>NC_051407.1:30802529-30802787 GCF_015228065.2 Penaeus monodon
ATATGTGTGGGGTGGGGGGATGAGAGAGGGGATGGTTGTAGATGGGGCAGGGGGGGGGGGTCTGTGTGTAGAGAGAGGAGGACTGCAGTGGCTGCATGAGTGATGCTGAATGAAGAGGAAAAATATATAGATATAAATCTGGCATGTTCAGTGAAGGAAACTTGGAAAAGATGAAGGTGTGAGTGGTTGGGAGATAGTGAGAGAGGAAGCAGGGGATATCTGACTATATAATCATACAATTATATAATTATATGTCTC
>NC_051407.1:30802852-30803147 GCF_015228065.2 Penaeus monodon
CATTAAGATAAGAAAATAAAATGCGTAAGGGAAGAAAAAGAAAGATTAAAGAAAATGCGAAAGGAATGGGATTAGGATGATAGAACAAATAGGATTTGTAAGAGAGAGAGAAGGATTAGGGAGAGTAATCTCTTCTGCGTCTCCGCTCACTGGAATCCTGTACGATTCGTTCCAAACACATATCTAATGCAGTAGCTGTTTGCTCGCTCTGTCACCTGTGTAAGTGTGTGCTCGTGTTTGGTGATGCAGATATACACATGTAAACATTTTAAACAACAACTTTTCCAACTTTTCC
>NC_051407.1:30803325-30804906 GCF_015228065.2 Penaeus monodon
CCTGGCCGCCTTCCATCTTCTTCCACGTCAAGTAGAGACAGAAGGAGAAGAGAAAAAAAAATTACCCCCTTTTCCCTTACTCCCACTCCTCCTCCTCTCCTTGTTCTTCTTCCTCCCCATCTTCTCTCCCCCTTCCCCTACTCCCCAACTGTTCCTTCCTTCCCCTCCTCTCCTTGTTCTCTCTCCTTTTCTTTCTCTCCCTCTTTCCCATTCTCTTCTTCCTCTCCCTCCTCCCCATCCTCTCCCTCCTCCCTTTTCTCTCCCCTATCCTGTTTCTCTCCCTCATCCCCTCCTTTTCCTCCTCCCCTCCCCCTTCCATCCTCTCCTCTCCTTTCTCCCCCTCCTCTCCCTCCTTTCCCTCACTCCCTTCCTTTCCGTTCTTTCCCGTCTCTCCCTTTTCTCCTTCTCTCCCACTTCCTCCTCTCTCCCTCCCTTCCACCCTCCTCTCGTCCTCCCTCCCTTCCACCCCCCCCTCGTCCTCCCTCCTCCCCCTTTTCTCCCTACCACACCCTATAAACCTAAGAGTGTGGAATGTTCGAGAAACACACCCTCGGACGAAACGCGGTAATAAGTCAATTAACACAATAATTTTGGCCTCAAGAAAACTTGTTAAAGGGAGTTGGGGAGAAGGAGTTGGAAAGGGGAAGAGGGGGGAGGGGGTGAATTTTCTCTCCCTCGACTTCATTCCCGTTTCTGCCCGGAGACTTAGAACGAGGGGAAAAAGGAAAAAAATAATAATTCAGTGCTCAGAGGCGGGGCTAGGATAAGGGGGGTTATTGTAGCGTTGGAAATGATTAGCCTTTGTTGTTAATAGGATCAGGATTAATTGTGAAGAGAAAATAGTTGTAGTTATTATGAGCATGGTATGAATAATGGTATGTGATGATAAATGAGGTATTACTAACAAGAGTGACTGCGGCCGTAGGTGCTATACACCAACTCAACCCCTGGGCCATGGGCTACTGTTAAAATAGAACAAATATACATGTGCCTTACCATGACTTCCTTAAAATCCCATTCGAACTCTGAAACACAGTGGGTTGTGAGTATCTGGGGATGCCAGAAATAGGCCATGGTCTCAAAAAGGTTTAAGGCTACTGGTTTCAGGTAAGTCGTGCAGATCATAGCGTGGGTAGAGAGAAAATGAAAGCTGAGCTGTGAAGAAGACAAGGGATTAGTTTGTGTTTATAAGCATATGTTGGTAAGTAATGCATTACTAGAAATATTGGTAAGGAAGATGTTTTTGAAAATATAGGTGACAGAACTGTTTAAAAGGGAAGATGGAAAAAGTACTGGGGTAATAGTGTATATACTGATATACTTTAATGCAACGTTAACCCAAAACAATGCTGATTGTGGGTACTTTTAGAAATGGAGTAATACCGATGGTAACTGGAACAACGTGGGAACATTAGTCTATATTGTCAAGAGATGTATTATTGATGATGGAAACGAGTGTACAAAAAGACGGAGAGAACACACTGAAAAAGATGTAGATATTGATGGATTCAGGAATTAAATTATTATCAGAAACGACGATAAAAAAGTGACACAAATAGATTTAGAAGTAGAGTTGAATGT
>NC_051407.1:30804943-30805343 GCF_015228065.2 Penaeus monodon
GGCGATACCAGTGCTAATTCTGAATATCGTTAGAATATCAGTATTAGTTGATAATGGAGGTGAGGCCAGCAGTTGTCATGGAAACGGTGCCGTAGGAAGTGGTGAAAATGGAGTCGAGTATGTTGGCAGCGGCATCGAAGGGACTGGTTGGTTGTGGTCAGGGGAGCATCAATCCATGTCGGCCTAAACCTCTAATTTGTTGGACTCGTGAATTAGATAGATGTTTGTTCCAGACGAAGGGAAGAAGATTTTTTTTCTTTTCCCCTCTTCCTTCCCCAAAGCGAGGTAAACAATGGATCTCTATTTTTACCTTCCCTATATGTACAACACTGACGTGAGCGCTTGGGATTTAGAGAATTGTACTTGCAGATATAGAGTGAAATTGAACATGAATGCGCAT
>NC_051407.1:30805409-30805498 GCF_015228065.2 Penaeus monodon
GGGTGCAAGAGGTTAGATAATCGACAGGGAGGTAGACTTATGCATACATGAATTCACATATATATTTACATACATACAAACATATATAG
>NC_051407.1:30805601-30805681 GCF_015228065.2 Penaeus monodon
ACCAAGAGCTAGAAGGGCCAATGTCCTCAAATTACAATTCTGAGATAAGCTAATCACCGAGCTTGAAAGTTTTACTTTTC
>NC_051407.1:30805734-30806236 GCF_015228065.2 Penaeus monodon
GCGTGACTGAGGGACACCACACGAACATGCGTGGCTGAGGGACACCACACGAACATGCGTGGCTGAGGGACACCACACGAACATGCGTGACTGAGGGACACCACACGAACATGCGTGACTGAGGGACACCACACGAACATGCGTGACTGAGGGACACCACACGAACATGCGTGACTGAGGGACACCACACGAACATGCGTGGCTGAGGGACACCACACGAACATGCGTGGCTGAGGGACACCACACGAACATGCGTGGCTGAGGGACACCACACGAACATGCGTGACTGAGGGACACCACACGAACATGCGTGGCTGAGGGACACCACACGAACATGCGTGACTGAGGGACACCACACGAACATGCGTGGCTGAGGGACACCACACGAACATGCGTGACTGAGGGACACCACACGAACATGCGTGACTGAGGGACACCACACGAACATGCGTGACTGAGGGACACCACACAAACATGCGTGGCTGAGGGACACCACACGAAC
>NC_051407.1:30807011-30807136 GCF_015228065.2 Penaeus monodon
TAATTTATTTATTTATTAAAAATGAACATGATACAGGATCGAGACAGTCACTCCCCGGTATATTCTGTTATTACTTGGACAAAAAGTCATCGATTCTCT
The DNA here is from genome assembly GCF_015228065.2 of Penaeus monodon. NCBI lineage: Eukaryota > Metazoa > Arthropoda > Malacostraca > Decapoda > Penaeidae > Penaeus > Penaeus monodon. The sequence goes on from NC_051407.1 coordinate 30,807,111, forward strand.
ACTCATAACAATTTCTTCTCTGATAA
>NC_051407.1:30808282-30808621 GCF_015228065.2 Penaeus monodon
TAAATCCCGTATAAACCGCGTGAGATACACTCCCCAGCTAAGAATAAACTCTTTTCCCAAAAACCCCCACACCCAAAGCCTAAAAAAAAATAAAAAACGAAATAACTGAAAATTTTTCCCCCTTAAAATCTCCTCACCGCGAACAATTCCCGCCGCAACGCATCGACTCGCAAATCCTTCGGGGACTGACTTACCCCTGAGTCTTTACCGGCCGAGTCAATTAGTATTCCGCCAGCCCAGCGACCTTCGAACTTCAACTGTTTTTTGCAGGTGAGGTCGCCAAAAACACGGAGGCTGAGGCTTAAAGACGATCTGGCCATTTGGCGGCGTCTGGGACGC
>NC_051407.1:30810753-30811316 GCF_015228065.2 Penaeus monodon
GACTGCTGTCGGCACCGCACACGATCCCGTAGAGATAATTAAAAGTTATGATCATCTCCGTTTTTTTTATTACTGCTTTGAATGTTTCGTCATTGGTAACGGGTTTGAAATCAAATATTATTTTTATTTATATAAAAATTGTTCTCTGCGTTGTGATGGTGTTTTATTTTTTTCTTAATAATATGCTTTAGGAAATTAAAAATATGATAAACCAAAGATTATTTTGAAAAACTATACGTAAATTATCAGGCTTTCTATATTAGATTGCCTTCCGTAATGATCCTAATGAAACTCACAACAGATCTACACCCATTAACTTTCATTAGCAATAATTCATTCATTTTATTATTTTCCCCTTTTCCTAAATTGAAAACGTAACATTCTGAAACGAAAAGCAATTTCCTCTCGGCGACCTAAATTGAGCCCGAATGATAAATCCCCTGGATTCCCATCAGATTCGAAAAAAATATATATAGACAGAGCCAATTTGTTTTTATTTTCGGGGTTTCGAGAATTCAAAACACTGAAAAAACGAAGACGAAGTCCTACCTTTTCTCTATTCC
>NC_051407.1:30811355-30811526 GCF_015228065.2 Penaeus monodon
TTGCTGGGCATTTTGTGGTTTGGTTCATAACATCAAATGTGTAATGATGCTTATCAAAAATACAGGTTTCATTGTCAGTCCTCCGCCTCCCCCCACCCCCGGTCCACCCCCAACCCTTACAGATAAAATCGGGAGAAGCAATTGCCACTCGTTCGTTGTCTGTCTCGGTTC
>NC_051407.1:30812507-30813668 GCF_015228065.2 Penaeus monodon
GGGGGGGACTAAATTCAGATATACTTTCTTTGGGTATTTATTTGATTCCCGTATGAGATTAGAAACTAAATGAGACTGATTCTTGGAATACGAAAAAGAGTCAAATAAACCACGAAAAAAAAGGGAGTTGGTTTGAAAACGAATAAATAAATCATTTAAACTTTCCCCATTTTACACAAGCGCATGTAAGCAAAACTACCGAAAGTCATGCATAACTTAAGTTCACATCCCTGACTATAAAACCACCCAACCACGCCCACTCATCCCAACCACGCCCACTCATCCCAACCACACCCACTCATCCCAACCACGCCCACTCATCCCAACCACGCCCACTCATCCCAACCACGCCCACTCATCCCAACCACGCCCACTCATCCCAACCACGCCCACTCATCCCAACCACGCCCACTCATCCCAACCACGCACACTCATCCCAACCACGCCCACTCATCCCAACCACGCCCACTCATCCCAACCACGCCCACTCATCCCAACCACGCCCTCTCATTCCAACCACGCCCACTCATCCCAACCACGCACACTCATCCCAACCACGCCCACTCATCCCCACCACGCCCTCTCATTCCAACCACGCCACTCATCCCAACCACGCACCTCATCCCAACCACGCCCACTCATCCCAACCACGCCCACTCATCCCAACCACGCCCACTATCACACGCCAATCCCAACCACGCCCACTCATCCAACCACGCCCACTCATTCCAACCACCCCCACTCATCCCAACCACGCCCACTCATCCCAACCACGCCCACTCATCCCAACCACGCCCACTCATCCCAACCACGCCCACTCACCCCAACCACGCCCACTCACCCCAACCACACCTTTTCCCACGCCCACTTGTCCCAACCACGCCCACTCATCCCAACCACGCCCACTCATCCCAACCACGCCCACTTATCCCAACCACGCCCACTCACCCCAAACACGCCCACTTGTCCCAACCACGCCCACTTGTCCCAACCACGCCCACTTATCCCAACCACGCCCACTTGCCCCAACCACGCCCACTTATCCCAACCACGCCCACTTATCCCTTTCTCAAGATCTCGACACGACACGAGCGTTTTCTTATTCAGTATCTTCGTCTGTTTCGACCTGGCTATTTTTTATTTCTCCTATTACTTGTTTCG
>NC_051407.1:30813886-30814042 GCF_015228065.2 Penaeus monodon
CTAACCGTCATCGGTGTGTCTGCATGTGCGTCTATTTCATCATTATTTGCAGACCATAAATACCTCACACTTATCCCTCTCTCAAGATCCCGAGACACCGTGAATCATCGTACCTCTGGCAATCGGAGAAAACTTGTGTCGCTCGTTACAGTTGAA
>NC_051407.1:30814109-30814242 GCF_015228065.2 Penaeus monodon
GGGGGGGGTGCCTAAGGCTTTTCTCAAACAGAAACAAATGTTTCGTGTGTAATTTATGCGTTATGGTAATGCTAGCGATATATAGTATATGTAGGTGGGGTCAATAGTTACTGATTCTATTGTTCTTTCGGAT
>NC_051407.1:30814393-30814857 GCF_015228065.2 Penaeus monodon
AATGCATATTTTTTTTTTTTCGCTGTTTAAAGATAATGTTTAGGTGAGTGCTAAGGAAGGATTGGAAGTTAAATATTTATTACTTTTTATCAAAATACTTCAATGAAAAGTATAAAAAATGGAAGCAGACATGTTCGTCATTCAGTTTTAAAAAATCTATCTCCATAAATATCATTTTCATGGAATCGTATCCTCTGTCGCGCCTACCTTCATTTATGCAAATGTATGCGAATATTAACTAAAAACTTTTCGATGTCAGTGAGTGTTGGTTGGACTCATTAAAACTGCTTGTGTGGATCATGTCATCTCAAGTTGAAGGGACAAAGTTTTGCCGTATAACTTTAGTCTTCCGCGGGGTTCATTTTCACCGACGGGAAAAAGAGATCACACGGCTGCGGACTTTCGCGAAATTACACAAGTGCATTTGCTGTTTTCGTCTGCGTGCGCGCTTGTCTGTATGATCG
>NC_051407.1:30816714-30816847 GCF_015228065.2 Penaeus monodon
TGCATATAATACTAAAACTTCCATCTGGTTCACGGATAAACAAAATCAAAAGTGCCTTGACTAATCGATACGCTTAAAACTAAAAGATAACAGATTTGACAGTGCTCTTAAATAACTATTCCACTATGCAAAA
>NC_051407.1:30817055-30817363 GCF_015228065.2 Penaeus monodon
GAATCCCTACAAACCTTTCACAGAATTTGAAGGCTGTTACGTCAAGCATGGCACCTCTGTAAAATGTTTATAATGATACTTTTAAAAAAGGTAAATTGATAAAGAAAGAAATTTAGGACTAAGAATTTATACTGAAACGAGAACTGTAGTTGTACAAGCCTTGTCTCTCGACATTTTCTACGCTGTTCAAACATAGTAGGTTCCTTTAACAAATCCCGAATCAACATCAATAGGCGAAATGATAGGTGTTTGGAAAATCTTATTCGAAACCAGGGCCACAAAAATACTTAATCATGGATCACATGATT
>NC_051407.1:30818150-30818558 GCF_015228065.2 Penaeus monodon
CCTCACTGCAATAATCCACCTCTGCATAATGTATAAGCTAATACGATATTGCTCTACATTTCATGTGTATATTCATTGCGTTCTATAAATTTCAAAAGATTTTCATAATATCTTCCACACGCTTTTCATATATTTTCATCATCCAGGCAAGGATGAAAAGTTTAAGAAGTGAGCGAAAGTTTTAATTTCCTACTTTCATATCTTGCACATATATTCCACAGACTGAAGGCTAATGTTTACACTCCTTAGGAGTGGATAACCAAATATTTTGCCGCACATAAGACGGTGAAGTTTGTATTAATAGGATGTTTAAGAGATGAACTTTAAGTTACTGGAAAAGTTTCTATAAGAAAATAGAAATATAAAACAAATGCAAAATTAAACCATGAATGAGGCAACCATTTCTGC
>NC_051407.1:30818683-30818893 GCF_015228065.2 Penaeus monodon
CTTCTCCTTCTCTTCTCATCCAAGGCAAATGAGAACGATGAAGAGATACCAGTAAATTGATTATGTACTTGTTTAAACTGGTTTCCACATCAGCCGTTCACAGCATAATCAATACGGCTCTATCAGTTCGGCGAAGCGTAAAGTAGAGATAGAATGAGGGGAAATTAGTATCGATGAGTCAGTAAGTAATTGATCGCCTAATCCGTCTTC
>NC_051407.1:30818992-30819070 GCF_015228065.2 Penaeus monodon
CAGAGGAACAATACACAATACACGACTTATGAAAAAGGGAGATACCCAGAGAAGAAGCAGAAAGGCAGGTGCGCACAC
>NC_051407.1:30819467-30819753 GCF_015228065.2 Penaeus monodon
AAGGATTTTTTTTTAATCATCATAGTATGCAAATAAAAAAAAGTTACACAAGAACAAGATGTACCAAAGTACATAAACTTCTGGCGAAAACGAACTCATTTTTTCACTCCCTGTTTGACGGGCTGCCAATCATCCGCCATAAAATATAAGTTATTCTATTTCTTCTAAATATGTTATATGTCTTGGGCGTCAGGAAGAAGATTGATGATGTAAGTTGCTGGCATCCATAACTCACTGCAGCCAATATATATATCGAAAAAGCAGTTTTATGAAAATATTCTGGAAA
>NC_051407.1:30820128-30820509 GCF_015228065.2 Penaeus monodon
ACGGACGTGAGAAAAGTATTATAATGAGTAATCTATATGCACATTCTTTCATTAAGTGGTCTAGCTACATCATTTCCACCACAGTAACAGATATCGAAAATTATCCAAAATATATTTCGAGGATTTTTTTCAAATATTATAATAGATTTCCAGCACCCATAATATCCATGTATCTTCTTTTCAAATATCTATTAATCGTCTTTTCAAATATCTATAAATCTTCTTTTCAAATATCTATAAATCTTCTTTGCAGATATCCGTACATTTTTTTTTACAAATATTCATGAATCTTCTTTTCAAATATCCATAACATATTTTCACACTATTCTACCTCAGTTATACATAATACATCAAGAAAAACAATAAAACGACCCAACAAAG
>NC_051407.1:30820554-30821070 GCF_015228065.2 Penaeus monodon
AAGCGAAAGTCGAGGTCAATTTGAGGGCGATGCAAGGTCTCCCCGGGCCGTTGGCTTCTCAATAAGACCGCTTGCTGATGCCTCCGGAGACGTGGGTGATCAATGGCTAAACTTTGAACACTTTTTTATAGTCTTTTCAGGTATCGTTTTTCTGTCTTTTTTTCTCTTTTCATTTACCTTCCATCTCTATTGCTAGTGTTAGGCGTTTCTTTTCTGTGAATGTAGAAGGAAGGTGACATTTACGAGGGCAAAAGAGCAAATGCTGGGATGTGCTGCCAGTGGGTGATGCAGATGATTTATGTCAAATGCCTGCAATACCATCGTGGTAAATATAATGGCATTTTGTGACTTTCTGTCTACCTACATATTTATTCATCTCTATTTCACTATTTTCCTTCTCTTTCTCTCATGTTTCGTTATATGATTTATAGTAATGTAAGAGGCTTTCTAACCCACTGTATAATGAATGTTAAATGTTAAGGCTTCCAGAGCTTACACACTGAAAGAGTCTGTGAT
>NC_051407.1:30821091-30821631 GCF_015228065.2 Penaeus monodon
AACGCCACTGGACATCTCAGTTCTCCTTTCAACTAAACGTTTAGATACACTAATAAAAGAAAGAAAACATTTTTTTTTCTTTCTCGATGGTTATTTTAAACATATTCATTTTAGGATGTATTGTCTGGAAGGCAGATAAATGGCACAAAATCAGAATAAATGTATAAAGACAGCAAAGAAGAGAAACATTTGGTAATAAACAAAACGAAACATAAGCGAACGAAACACATCTTGGCAGAGGGACCGGAGGAGAGGCACAGGTGTGAAGAAGAGTGGGAGGGGGAGGAGGGGAAGGTGATAGAAGAAGGAACGAACGGAGGCAGGAAGAGACAGGCGCATGGGTGTTAGGGTTACAACGCTACGTTCCAGCAGCCACTCACATTGAAGAGGAATCCAATGCCATACAGCCGTTGATCCCAGGAACGTGAAACAACGTGGTTTAGACACTTATAGAAACAAATGTGTCTCCGGATTTAATATAATCTTAAAACAATCCTCGGGGGAGGTTATCGAGACGAGAACCGGTAATTCCTTCCCCCG
>NC_051407.1:30821701-30821800 GCF_015228065.2 Penaeus monodon
TTTGGGAAGTGCTGGGAATCGAGACTCTTGTGGCTGCTGTGGGAATTCCCGGGATCGTGGGGCAGGAAGAGTAGAGTCTGGAATTGGGATAGAAATTGG
>NC_051407.1:30822180-30822590 GCF_015228065.2 Penaeus monodon
AGAAACCTGTAGTCACAGCGATGAATAGCATCACCACCATGACTAAAAATCCCCGAGCCACGAAGCGCCTGAAGCCTCTTGCGGGCGTCTCAACGATCCCATCCCGGCACCAGCATGGCACTGACCCGGCCTCCGTCACAGTGACTCCTGATAACACGAGCCGAGGTCTCCTCCTCTTAATTATGGATGTGATTATTCGTCCAGACTCATTAGCTTCGCTCCAGCTAATATTCTCGGCCTTAATTAATCGGCCGGAGATGATTAAACCATTGGTGTTCTGTGATCTCGCATGCCTGTTTTCCTTCTGCTGTTAATTATGGTAATGAGGCAACTGAGGCATGATTAAGGGAGTGCTGGCGAGGCGAGTTGTTTTAATCTAGTTGCTTGTGGAGTTATGGATTCTTTCTCCA
>NC_051407.1:30822781-30822974 GCF_015228065.2 Penaeus monodon
GTTTTCTACCTTCACTTTCATTTGTTTCTGTATTTTTGTTCTTTTTTGTATTCACATTTCTCTTTTTATTTCCTCTCTCGTACTTCACTTTTTCTTTCTCTTTATTATTATTTTCTCATTCTCATTTTCTTGTTCTAAATTTAACTCTTATTTTTTCTGCTCTCTCTCATATCAGTCTCTATTCCTCTCTATA
>NC_051407.1:30824109-30824463 GCF_015228065.2 Penaeus monodon
AAAAAATTGGGGAAACGTAAACAAACGACTCCACGCAGCGCCGGGGAGCGACCGAATTAGGGCAACAGCTGTTACGATGAGAGCGTCCACGTCCGCACATGACACACCACCCGGAATTTTTGAGAGGAGACACGGCAGAAATTGCTTGAAATAGGGAAAAAATGTTTGACCGCTTTCGTAATATTCCTAAAACTGACCGAACCGGAGTCAGATGATCGTAGGAAGATGCTTGTATTTCAGAATACTGCAGGAATTGAGAGGTACGGTGTGTTTCATGAATTTCCCAAATCCACCAATTCCACCCATTCAGGCGCAGCTGTACATATTATTCCTGAACAAAATGTGTGTTATGAA
>NC_051407.1:30830839-30831731 GCF_015228065.2 Penaeus monodon
AAGAAAGTTTCATTTTTCATAGTTGCTGCAAAACCAAACATAAATAGTTTTGTAAATAGTTAAGATCTTTTCAAATACTTGGACTTTGGGTTTTTTTAGATGAATACTCCGCTTCCCAGTCGTATTTTGGATGTTATTCTGATTCCTGTTTAATAAAAAAAAATATTTCCCTTTTGTTTGAAAAAAGGGATGTATGGAAACTTTTAATGAAAAGGCACAGATATAACTGCCTCCAAAACGGCAGGTACTAATTAAAAAATGAAGTGGGCAAACCCAAAAGGGGGAGGGAAAAAAAAAACACCGAAGGGGAAAAAGTACACAGCTTCCCCCCAATGTCACTAACCTAGGGAACGGCAGTCTTAAATTTAAATTTTAACTGGGATAGAAGGGATAAACCCAGTGGTTCTGATAAATGTCAACTGCTGTGGAAAGAATGGATATTGTACCCCGTGTGAAAAACCAAAAAAGCAGTAAGTAGCTGCGATAACGATGAGATATACCAGTTCAGCTTCTTTTTATCTTGCAAATACGCGAGTACAGAAAACGACAAACGAAGGATGACAAGGTTTTTTCAAATGATACCCATAATGATGCACGCATACGCAGCGATGTTTTTAGTCATATCATAAAATTCCCGATATCCATATTTAAAATTCTAAAAAAATTAACAGATTATAATAGGGAAAAAAATTCCAGTTGTAGGGTCGCCAAAGGGAATTAAAGAATGAGGAGTAAATTGCAAAAACTATTTAAAAAAATATAAAAAATAAAAGTACCATTGTCTACCTTGAAAGTTGATCATATTCGCTTAAAATGGAGAAAAATATTTTAGAAATTTCCCAAAGTTAAGGGAAAAAAATCTATTCTTACCCCCACACAAAAAAAAAAAAAA
>NC_051407.1:30831794-30832310 GCF_015228065.2 Penaeus monodon
ATCAAGGCACTTAGCTGGGGGCTTAATTAGTCAGTCTGCCCGGGGAAATTTGCCTGGTCACTGATCTCCGGGGCTTGGTTTCTGCATAAAAAAAAAGATTTTTTTATTTCTCTATTTTTTTAAACATGATTGGTACAAAATCACCTGGGACTGTATCAGCGAGAAGGAACAAAGACTCAGGAACTCGACACTAAGCATTTTGCGGAAAAAATTTCCCCTTTTTATAAAACGCGCAAAGCTGTTGGCCCCCTCGGTTTTTGGTCTTACCCTATCTCAACTTTTTATTTTATTAGTTTTAAAATCCTTCCCCATGCTTCACGTCATATAAACTACTGATCCCAAAAAATGTTACACCGGCAAAAAATTACCAATTCAAAAAGGGAAAATTCCCCTCGTCGTCCCCCATGTGTGTGTGGTTTATTATACATACATACATATAATTTAAAGGGAAAACATACGGTAAAATAAACCCACAAAGCCTAATTTTTATTGAAGGGCCCAAAAACGTTTCGAAAT
>NC_051407.1:30832782-30832954 GCF_015228065.2 Penaeus monodon
TTAAAAAACTTTTATCAGGAGTGCTTTTTAAACTTATACTGATATGATTAAAGTATTGTTATTATTGAAATCGATTTTATAATGATACGGTAAGGTTTTGCCATGTCTAATATTGCACTGACTTTAATATCATTTTTTCTACCATTATTTATCCTTTAGAATCATTATCAAA
>NC_051407.1:30833022-30833182 GCF_015228065.2 Penaeus monodon
CCTATCACCACCATTTTGTTTTCAGCATTATTCAAATTTTTTAAAGCAAAAATATCCCAAAAATTTTCTGGGGGGCAAAATTCATTTACTTTAGTTCTGCTAAGATTTGATATCTCATCGTTTTCTGTCTTTCTTCCATATTATAATATTCAGGGTAGTT
>NC_051407.1:30833611-30833861 GCF_015228065.2 Penaeus monodon
AATTCAACACTACTCGGGTAAGTTCTACAAAAAACACAATTTAAAGAAAAAATGGACTGCGTACATTCCCTATCAAAATATTTTGGGTTTCAAAAAAGGAAAAAACGTATTCTTGAAACTTTTTTAATACTCAATAAAAATTCGTTGCATGCATGGCATCATTAACAATTTCAGCAAAAAAGAAAATTGTTTAAAATACTTTTTTAATTCTTTAGGTACCCAATTTGAAATTTTTCGGGGAGGAAAGGAA
>NC_051407.1:30834474-30834961 GCF_015228065.2 Penaeus monodon
AAAGAAACATGAACCCAAACAAAATATACAAAATTTCAGTGTTTTTTTTTATTAATCTCCAACTATTAAAACGAAATTTTTTTCAGGATATAGCACTAAATAAAATTTAAAAATCTGTTATGAGAGTAACCAGGGAAGTAATGGATGAAGATAATAATAAAGGATAAAAATAATAATGAAATGAGAAAGGAATAAACTAATAAACAAAAAATAAATTTAAACAGTCAATAAATAAAATGCAAAGAAGATTTATGAAAAAGAATAAAAAAAGGATAGCTGTAAAAGAAGTGTCACTCCCTCCCCTGCGCTGCCCCGAGGTCGACCCTTGAGGGGCTCTGCAGCGTCCCCCCCGTCGCGAAACCCCCCCCCGGGGGGGGGGGGTCCCCGCTTTTTTGAACCGGGGGGGAAGGGGAAAAATTTTTAAAAAAGGGGGTTAAAGAAAAAATAACCAAAAACCATTTTTTTTTAAAAAAAAAATTATTTACTT
>NC_051407.1:30835441-30835588 GCF_015228065.2 Penaeus monodon
TGAAACACCAAGCAATATATACAGAAATTTCAGTGTTTTCTTTATTAATCTCCATACTCATTAATCGAATTTATTTCAGGATATAAGCACTAAATAAATTTAAAAATCAGTGTTATGAGAGTAACCAGGGAAGTAAGTGGATGAGAG
>NC_051407.1:30835661-30836611 GCF_015228065.2 Penaeus monodon
TGAAAAACAGTCAATAACTAACATGCAAAAGAAGAGTTTATGAAAAGAGAATGAAAAGATAGGATAGCTGTAAAAGAAGATGTCGACTCCATCCTCCTGCGCTGCCTCGAGGTCGACCTTGAGGGTCTCTGCAGCGTCCTCCCCGTCGCGAAACCCCCGCGGTCCAGCTCGACCGGAAGGGAGATAAGGGCGTTAGAGATAACAGAACCATGCAAATGTATCTATCTATGCATTATCAACTGTGTGGGGGAAAAGTGTAGGTCATTACAGAACAGCATCTTCCAGTAAGTAATTAAGCTTGTTAAACGGGGCCTCAAGCAGAGAAATACTTATGTGCGGAAGTATTTTCTAGTTTTCGTTTTACGATTGACTGAATTAAAATTATTAACACTCCACTTTATCATAAAATGGGGACGCTGATTCCAGTCACGGGAAGATCAAAAATAAAATTATTGCTGGTATGATCTAACGCATAATAAATCTTCTTGAAAGCACTAGCAAATTGATAACGTTCGTGTATTTTTACCTGTGAATTATATCATGAATGATTTTTTTAAATGTAAACTTTTATGAATCTGTCTCGTCACACCGGACCAGTGCGATGCTGGACGTCACACCGGACCAGTGCTATTCAAGACAGAAGGCATAAGAATAGACACTGCATGCCTCTCGTGCTACGGCTCACCTGACGAAGGCGGTGAAAGTGGGTCGCAAACATTATAGATACGTAGAACCCCAACCACTCACCTGCTTCGCTGCCGCCGTCAGTGCAGCGGAAGAGAGCGAAGGCCGCCTGCTGGACCTGGCTGCTGTAGCAAAACTCACTTGGCCGCTGAATACGCACGTACCTCATACCCCTGCACCCATGTAAGGAGGGAAGTAGCTGCATTTTAGGATGGGATCTTTCGTGTTACGTATTAGCTGTTGCATTTTTAATGAATTCATACATT
>NC_051407.1:30836850-30837121 GCF_015228065.2 Penaeus monodon
CTGTTGCCTTATGCGAAATGAAAAATATCACAAGCACCTTGACCTCGACTCGTCCTGATGACACTGTAAGGAGGAATCTCGTTTGCCTCGTCTTCATACTGTAAAGGAAGGAAATCGTTACATGTTGGACGCAAATCATTATCAAGGCAGAGGAAATAACTAATCGCGGTGGGGTTTTACGTGGTATGAGATAATTTCGAATTCCTGCTGGACATCATTTCCATGCCAGAAGGCTTTCATTTCTGGGGGTCTCATTCTATCTTTCTACGGA
>NC_051407.1:30837228-30837524 GCF_015228065.2 Penaeus monodon
CAAAGATGTTCCATCTATTTCAAAATCACGCGATTCTGATGAAGATCAACACCACCGTCGTAATCCTTTTACACCGAGGAACTATCCACCCACGCCTCCTTTATGATCGTCAGAGGAGCTGTTCGGTGAGAGAGGCATGCGCTTACCTTCCAGCCTTCTCTCTCATTAATGAACTGCATTTTCTCTTGTTAGGGTTTTGATATTGAAATAGATGCACATATTAGAGACCGACTGCAGAATAAAAATTTTTTTATATATAAAGGTAATGGAGAAACATACTGTATTGCCACTATCTA
>NC_051407.1:30840098-30840190 GCF_015228065.2 Penaeus monodon
ATACGGAAATTGTCAACAGTATATTAGATAGTGATCGCCATAAGACTTGGATTATAAACTGTGTGTTGCTTATGTATAACACAGACACAGTT
>NC_051407.1:30840663-30840817 GCF_015228065.2 Penaeus monodon
TTTTGCTTATTTAATTTTTTGACATTTTTACGTTTTATAATTTTTAGTTGATTTTGTATTTTATTTCTAAATGACTAGGTTAGTAAAGGAGAAAAGTGTACTGAACATTTTTTTTTTTACAATGAATGGTTACTTAACTTAAAATATTAACTAA
>NC_051407.1:30841317-30841495 GCF_015228065.2 Penaeus monodon
CAGGAATCAGCAGAGACAAGAAACTGGTCAGAGAGACATGGTGCAGGAACAAAAACAGAACAAAAATAAAAGCATGTAAGCAAACAAAGGGTAGGGGTTATAGTGTGTAAAATACGAAAATAATAACATGAAAATAACATAATGATAGAAGGTTTTTTTGGGGGGAGGGGGGTGGGTG
>NC_051407.1:30851559-30851634 GCF_015228065.2 Penaeus monodon
TACCATTATTTTCATTAACATCGTTATCCATTCTAAAAAATTACATTTCTTATATGTTTTTTTATAATTTATACT
>NC_051407.1:30860694-30860876 GCF_015228065.2 Penaeus monodon
GAACGGACACCCACCCCCCTCCCCCCAAAAAAAACCTTGATCATTATGTATTTTTCAGTTATTATTTCGTATTTATACACACTATAAACCCTTACCCTTTTGTTGCTGAAATGCTTTATTTTGTTCTGTTTTGTTCCTGCACCATCTCTCTTCTGACCAGACTCTTGCTCTGCCTGATCCTG
>NC_051407.1:30861365-30861563 GCF_015228065.2 Penaeus monodon
TAGTTAATTATTTTAAGTTAAGTAACCATTCATTGTTTAAAAAAAAAAATGTGCAGTACACTTTCTCCTTTACTAACCTCAGTCATTAGAAATACAATAACAAATATCAACTAAAAATATAAACGTAAAAAATGTCAAAAAATAAATAAGCAAAAATAAATAAAGATATAATTAATATATATTTATTATAAACAAGAG
>NC_051407.1:30862024-30862111 GCF_015228065.2 Penaeus monodon
ATCTGTGATCTGTGTATGACATAAGCACACCACGTATAATCCAAGTCTTAGGCGATCAATATCTAATATACTGTGGACAATTTCGTA
>NC_051407.1:30864663-30864959 GCF_015228065.2 Penaeus monodon
TAGATAGTGGCAATACAGTATGTTTCTCCATTACCTTTATATATAAAAAAAATCTTTATTCTGCAGTCGGTCTCTAATATGTGCATCTATTTCAATATCAAAACCCTAACAAGAGAAATGCAGTTCATTAATGAGAGAGAAGGCTGGAAGGTAAGCGCATGCCTCTCCCACTGAACAGCTCCTCTGACGATCATAAAGGAGGCGTGGGTGGATAGTTCCTCGGTGTAAAAGGATTACGACGGTGGTGTTGATCTTCATCAGAATCGCGTGATTTTGAAAGAGATGGAACATCTTTG
>NC_051407.1:30865068-30865315 GCF_015228065.2 Penaeus monodon
ACACACACATACAAACATACACTCGTAGAAAGATAGAATGAGACCCCAGAAATGAAAGCCTTCTGGCATGGAAATGATGTCCAGCAGGAATTCGAAATTATCTCATCCCACGTAAAACCCCACCGCGATTAGTTATTTCCTCTGCCTTGATAATGATTTGCGTCCAACATGTAACGATTTCCTTCCTTTACAGTATGAAGACGAGGCAAACGAGATTCCTCCTTACAGTGTCATCAGGACGAGTCGA
>NC_051407.1:30865595-30866547 GCF_015228065.2 Penaeus monodon
AATGTATGAATCATTAAAAATGTAACAGCAAATACGTAACACGAAAGATCCCATCCTAAAATGCAGCTACTTCCCTCCTTACATGGGGGCAGGGGGATGAGGTACGTGCGTACTCAGCGGCCAAGTGAGTTTTGCTACAGCAGCCAGGTCCAGCAGGCGGCCTTCGCTCTCTTCCGCTGCACTGACGGCGGCAGCGAAGCAGGTGAGTGGTTGGGGTTCTACGTATCTATAATGTTCGCGACCCACTTTCACCGCCTTCGTCAGGTGAGCCGTAGCACGAGAGGCATGCAGTGTCTATTCTTATGCCTTCTGTCTTGAATAGCACTGGTCCGGTGTGACGTCCAGCATCGCACTGGTCCGGTGTGACGAGACAGATTCATAAAAGTTTACATTTAAAAAAATCATTCATGATATAATTCACAGGTAAAAATACACGAACGTTATCAATTTGCTAGTGCTTTCAAGAAGATTTATTATGCGCTAGATCATACCAGCAATAATTTTATTTTTGATCTTCCCCTGACTGGAATCAGCGTCCCCATTTTATGATAAAGTGGAGAGTGTTAATAATTTTAATTCAGTCAATCGTAAAACGAAAAATAGAAAATACTTCCGCACATAAGTATTTCTCTGCTTGAGGCCAGTTTAACAAGCTTAATTACTTACTGGAAGATGCTGTTCTGTAATGACCTACACTTTTCCCCACACAGTTGATATGCATAGATAGATACATTTGCATGGTTTGTTATCTCTAACGTCCTTATCTCCCTTCCGGTCGAGCTGGACCGCCGGGCGGTTTCGCGACGGGGAGAACGTTGCAGAGCCCTCAAAGGGCGACCTCGAGGCAGCGCAGGAGGATGGAGTCGACATCTTCATTTACAGCTATCCTATCCTTTCATCTCTTTTCATAAACTCTTCTTTTGCCCTGTTAGTTATTGACTGTTTTCAATTA
>NC_051407.1:30866614-30866765 GCF_015228065.2 Penaeus monodon
CTCATCCCACTTACTCCCTGGTTACTCTCATAACACTGATTTTTAAATTTATTTAGTGCTTATATCCTGAAATAAATTCGATTAATGAGTATGGAGATTAATAAAGAAAACACTGAAATTTCTGTATATATTGCTTGGTGTTTCATGTTTC
>NC_051407.1:30867380-30867647 GCF_015228065.2 Penaeus monodon
CCTCTTCCTCCCCGATGAAATTCAAATTAGGTACCTAAAGAATTAAATATGTATTTAAGCAATTTTCTTCTTTATTGCTGAATTATGTTAATGATTGCCATGCATGCAACGAATTATATTGAGTATTAAAAATGTTTCAAAAATACGTTTTTCCTTTTAGATACCTAAAATATTTTGATAGGAATCGTACTGCAGTCTCATTCATTCACAATATTTTTCTCTTTCTAAATTGTGCTTTATGTAGAACGTTACCAGAGTAGTGTTGAC
>NC_051407.1:30868951-30869089 GCF_015228065.2 Penaeus monodon
CTGGGATCCTTAGAAAACTTTATCAGGAGTGCGTTCAACTATATACTGATATGAGTAAAGCATTGTTATTATCGCAATCGATGTTATAATGATACGGTAGAGTGTTTTGCCACTGTCTAATATTGCAGCTGACTTTAA
>NC_051407.1:30869197-30869378 GCF_015228065.2 Penaeus monodon
TGTTTTTTCCCTATCACCACCATTTTGTTGTCAGCATTATTCAAATTTGATATACAAAAAATAAATAATCCAAAAATAATTTCTGGGGAAGCAAAGTTACATTTACTCTAGTTACTGCTAAGATTTGATATCTCATCGTTTTCTGTCTTTCGTTCCATAGTTATAATATTCAGGGTAAGTT
>NC_051407.1:30870198-30870661 GCF_015228065.2 Penaeus monodon
ACCAACGCGATAGGTGAACCGACTTCGGGACATGACTCCGAGGGAGCTGGAGACGATCGACGGGAATTTTCCCTATTTTGAAGTTGGTAATATTTGCCGGTAGTAACATTTTTTTTTCGGATCAGTAGTTTATACTGACGTGAAGCATGGGGACGGATGTTAACATAATAAAATAAATAAGTTGAGATAGGGTAAGACCAGAAACCTGAGGGGCCAACAGCATTGCGCGTTTTATATGAAAAGTGAATTTTCCGCAACTGCTTAGTGTCGAGTTCCTGAGTCTTTGTGTCCTTCTCGCTGATACAGTCCCAGGTGATTTTGTACCAATACGTTTTAAAAATATAGAGAAGATAGAAAATCATTGTTTTTATATAGAAACCAAGCCCCAGGAGTATTCATGTGACCAGGCTAATTCCCCAGGCAGTACTGAGCTAATTTAAGTCCCCAGCTAAGTTGCCTTGAT
>NC_051407.1:30870774-30871689 GCF_015228065.2 Penaeus monodon
AAGAATAGATTTCTTCTCCTTAACATTGGAATTCTGAAATATTTTTCTCCATTTAAGCGAATATGATCTAATCATTCAAAGTAGACAATGGATCACTGTTATTCTTTATTATTGTTTTAAATAGAGTTTTTGCAATTTACTCCTCATTCTTTACAGTTACCTTGGCAGATTCTACAACTGGAATTCTTTTCCTATTATAATCTGTTAATATTTTTAGAACTTTCAATATGGATATCAGGAATTTTATGATATGACTGAAACATCTGCTGCGGTATCGCGCTGCATCATTACTGGTGTATCATTTAAATAAACCTCTGTCATCCTTCTGTTTGTCGTCTTCTGTACTCGCTGTATTTGCAAGATAAACTAAGAAGCTGAACTAGGTATATCATCATCGTTATCTGCAGCATATCTTACCTGCTTCTTTGGTTTCTTCCTACACAGGTACAATATGCCCTTCTTTCCCACAGCAGTTGACATTTATCAGAACCACTAGGTTTATGCCCTTCTACTCCACAGCTCTAACATTTAAATTTAATGCACTGCCGTTCCCTAGGCTCATGTGACATTTGCTGGGGAAGCTGTGTGCTCTCTTGCCCTTCGGGTGTTTTTTCTTTCCTCCACCTTTGGTTGCCCACTTCACTTTTTAATGTATGTACCTGCCGTTTTGTCGAGGCAGTTATATCCTGTGCCTTTTCATTAGAAGCTTCCATACTACTACCTATTTTCAATACACTAAGGAAATATTCTTTTTATTCAACAGGAATCAGAATAACATCCAACTACGACTCGAACGCGGAGTATGTCATCTAGAAAAACCCAAAGTCACAAGTACTTGCCAAAGATCTTAACTACTTACAAAACTACTTACTGTTTAGGCTTCTTGCATGCAACTATGAAAAATGAAACTTTCAT
>NC_051407.1:30874811-30875726 GCF_015228065.2 Penaeus monodon
ATGAAAGTTTCATTTTTCATAGTTGCATGCAAGAAGCCTAAACAGTAAGTAGTTTTGTAAGTAGTTAAGATCTTTGGCAAGTACTTGTGACTTTGTTTTTTTCTAGATGACATACTCCGCGTTCGAGTCGTAGTTGGATGTTATTCTGATTCCTGTTGAATAAAAAGAATATTTCCTTAGTGTATTGAAAATAGGTAGTAGTATGGAAGCTTCTAATGAAAAGGCACAGGATATAACTGCCTCGACAAAACGGCAGGTACATACATTAAAAAGTGAAGTGGGCAACCAAAGGTGGAGGAAAGAAAAAACACCCGAAGGGCAAGAGAGTACACAGCTTCCCCAGCAAATGTCACATAAGCCTAGGGAACGGCAGTGCATTAAATTTAAATGTTAGAGCTGTGGAGTAGAAGGGCATAAACCTAGTGGTTCTGATAAATGTCAACTGCTGTGGGAAAGAATGGCATATTGTACCTGTGTAGGAAGAAACCAAAGAAGCAGGTAAGATATGCTGCAGATAACGATGATGATATACCTAGTTCAGCTTCTTAGTTTATCTTGCAAATACAGCGAGTACAGAAGACGACAAACAGAAGGATGACAGAGGTTTATTCAAATGATACACCAGTAATGATGCAGCGCGATACCGCAGCAGATGTTTCAGTCATATCATAAAATTCCTGATATCCATATTGAAAGTTCTAAAAATATTAACAGATTATAATAGGAAAAGAATTCCAGTTGTAGAATCTGCCAAGGTAACTGTAAAGAATGAGGAGTAAATTGCAAAAACTCTATTTAAAACAATAATAAAGAATAACAGTGATCCATTGTCTACCTTGAATGATTAGATCATATTCGCTTAAATGGAGAAAAATATTTCAGAATTCCAATGTTAAGGAGAAGAAATCTATTCTT
>NC_051407.1:30875835-30876286 GCF_015228065.2 Penaeus monodon
ATCAAGGCAACTTAGCTGGGGACTTAAATTAGCTCAGTACTGCCTGGGGAATTAGCCTGGTCACATGAATACTCCTGGGGCTTGGTTTCTGCATAAAAACAATGATTTTCTATCTTCTCTATATTTTTTAAACATGTATTGGTACAAAATCACCTGGGACTGTATCAGCGAGAAGGACACAAAGACTCAGGAACTCGACACTAAGCAGTTGCGGAAAATTCACTTTTCATATAAAACGCGCAATGCTGTTGGCCCCTCAGGTTTCTGGTCTTACCCTATCTCAACTTATTTATTTTATTATGTTAACATCCGTCCCCATGCTTCACGTCAGTATAAACTACTGATCCGAAAAAAATGTTACTACCGGCAAATATTACCAACTTCAAAATAGGGAAAATTCCCGTCGATCGTCTCCAGTCCTCGGTCAGTCCCGAATGTTCACTATCGTGGT
>NC_051407.1:30877142-30877323 GCF_015228065.2 Penaeus monodon
AACTTACCCTGAATATTATAACTATGGAACGAAAGACAGAAAACGATGAGATATCAAATCTTAGCAGTAACTAGAGTAAATGTAACTTTGCTTCCCCAGAAATTATTTTTGGATTATTTATTTTTTGTATATCAAATTTGAATAATGCTGACAACAAAATGGTGGTGATAGGGAAAAAACA
>NC_051407.1:30877431-30877567 GCF_015228065.2 Penaeus monodon
TTAAAGTCAGCTGCATATTAGACAGTGGCAAAACCTCTACCGTATCATTATAACATCGATTGCGATAATAACAATGCTTTACTCATATCAGTATATAGTTGAACGCACTCCTGATAAAGTTTTCTAAGGATCCCAG
>NC_051407.1:30879035-30879312 GCF_015228065.2 Penaeus monodon
AAATGTCAACACTACTCTGGTAACGTTCTACATAAAGCACAATTTAGAAAGAGAAAAATATTGTGAATGAATGAGACTGCAGTACGATTCCCTATCAAAATATTTTAGGGTATCTAAAAAGGAAAAACGTATTCTTGAAACATTTTTAATACTCAATATAAATTCGTTGCATGCATGGCAATCATTAACATATATTCAGCAATAAAGAAGAAAATTGCTTAAATACATATTTAATTCTTTAGGTACCTAATTTGAATTTCATCGGGGAGGAAGAGGG
>NC_051407.1:30879893-30880023 GCF_015228065.2 Penaeus monodon
TATACAGAAATTTCAGTGTTTTCTTTATTAATCTCCATACTCATTAATCGAATTTATTTCAGGATATAAGCACTAAATAAATTTAAAAATCAGTGTTATGAGAGTAACCAGGGAAGTAAGTGGATGAGAG
>NC_051407.1:30880092-30881041 GCF_015228065.2 Penaeus monodon
TGAAAACAGTCAATAACTAACATGCAAAAGAAGAGTTTATGAAAAGAGAATGAAAGGATAGGATAGCTGTAAATGAAGATGTCGACTCCATCCTCCTGCGCTGCCTCGAGGTCGACCTTGAGGGGCTCTGCAACGTTCTCCCCGTCGCGAAACCGCCGGCGGTCCAGCTCGACCGGAAGGGAGATAAGGACGTTAGAGATAACAGAACCATGCAAATGTATCTATCTATGCATTATCAACTGTGTGGGGGAAAAGTGTAGGTCATTACAGAACAGCATCTTCCAGTAAGTAATTAAGCTTGTTAAACTGGCCTCAAGCAGAGAAATACTTATGTGCGGAAGTATTTTCTAGTTTTCGTTTTACGATTGACTGAATTAAAATTATTAACACTCTCCACTTTATCATAAAATGGGGACGCTGATTCCAGTCACGGGAAGATCAAAAATAAAATTATTGCTGGTATGATCTAGCGCATAATAAATCTTCTTGAAAGCACTAGCAAATTGATAACGTTCGTGTATTTTTACCTGTGAATTATATCATGAATGATTTTTTTAAATGTAAACTTTTATGAATCTGTCTCGTCACACCGGACCAGTGCGATGCTGGACGTCACACCGGACCAGTGCTATTCAAGACAGAAGGCATAAGAATAGACACTGCATGCCTCTCGTGCTACGGCTCACCTGACGAAGGCGGTGAAAGTGGGTCGCGAACATTATAGATACGTAGAACCCCAACCACTCACCTGCTTCGCTGCCGCCGTCAGTGCAGCGGAAGAGAGCGAAGGCCGCCTGCTGGACCTGGCTGCTGTAGCAAAACTCACTTGGCCGCTGAGTACGCACGTACCTCATACCCCTGCACCCATGTAAGGAGGGAAGTAGCTGCATTTTAGGATGGGATCTTTCGTGTTACGTATTTGCTGTTACATTTTTAATGATTCATACAT